>NC_042620.1:693075-834001 GCF_901001135.1 Rhinatrema bivittatum | reverse complement strand
ATTAATCTGATTTCACTTGTGTGGAAATGAATGGAGTCATTGCTGAAGGACAGGAGAGTGACATATCTTCTATCCAGCAGGTTACAGGATCCTAAGCAGCATGTTTTGTGAACTACAGGCAGATTAATCTGATTTCACTTGTGTGGAAATGAATGGAGTCACTGCTGAAGGAAGGAGAGAGTGGCATATCTTCTATCCAGCAGGTTACAGGATCCTAAGCAGCATGTTTTGTGATAACTACAAGAAAATTATTACTTACCTGCTAATTTTCGTTCCTGTAGTACCATGGATCAGTCCAGACCGTGGGTTATGTCCCCAATCCAGCAGATGGAGTCAGCCCAAAGCTCTGAGGGGGCGTCACCATAAGTACTACTACCCCCTCTGCAGGAGTTCAGTATCGAGTATATCAAAGCCCGAGTAAACAGAAACCCCTTGATTGGATCAAGTTTACACAAAACGGCAACAATAAGCCGCTGATCGAAATAGAGAACTGGAACCGTCCCACCAACGGGTGGGAGGCCACGAACATAGCGTGTCAACCTCCAAGAGAATGGTGACAGACATGAAAACTGGAAACACGTGAAAAACAACAGCAGTAAAGCCACTACTGTAACAAGAACAGCTGAGCAGAGTCAGCCCCCAAATACAGCTGAGCAGGAGTAGAACCCAAATGCGGTGGGCGTCTGGACTGATCCATGGTACTACAGGAACGAAAATTAGCAGGTAAGTAATAATTTTCTTTTCCCTGTACGTACCTGGATCAGTCCAGACCGTGGGATGTACCCAAGCTTCCCTAACCGGGTGGGGTCCTGCGAGGCCTGCTCGTAGAACCTGTTCGCCAAAGTGTCCATGGACGGACGAGGCGAGGTGTAGTCTGTAGTGTCTGAGAACGTGTGCAACGATTTCCAGGTGGCCGCTCTACAGATTTCTTGCGAAGATACCGAGCGACTCTCCGCCCAGGAGGCCGCCTGAGAGCGTGTAGAATGCGCCACAATACCGGGTGGGGGAGTCCGCCCCCCGATGTAGGAAGCGGCAATGCCGGCCTTCAGCCATCTGGCAATAGTCGTCTTCGAGGCCTGGGATCCCTTCCGGGGACCGGACCAAAGACGAAGAGATGGTCAGAAGTCCGAAATCATTCGTAGCCTCCAGGTAGAGCCGCAGAGTGCGCTTGACGTCAAGGAGACGGAGAGACCGCGGCTCAGACGAAGAGAAAGATGGCAATTCCACCGTCTGATTCACATGGAAGGCGGACACCACCTTCGGGAGGAAGGAGGCACAGTACGAAGTGACACGCCCGAATCGGAGAACCGGAGATAAGGCTCTCGACAGGACAGAGCCTGCAGCTCCGAAATACGCCGAGCGGAGCATATGGCCACCAGGAACACCGCCTTGAGAGTGAGGTCCTTGATCGTCGCATCCTCAGTGGTTCAAACGGAGGTCCCGACATGGAACGTAGTACCAGATTGAGGCTCCAAGAGGGACAAGGATCCCGCAATGGAGGCCGCAAGTGCTTGACCCCCTTGAGAAAACGGATGATGTCCGGGTGCTGTAACAGAGATCCTCCTCCCCGCAGGAGGGAGCCAAGAGCGGCCACTTGAACCCGAAGTGAGTTGTAAGCGAGCCCCTTGTCCACTCCCGCCTGTAGGAACTGGAGAATCTGCGGGACAGACGCCTCCGTGGGTCTTGTGTTCTGGTCGGTACACCACAGCTCGAACACTTTCCAGACTCGCACATAGGCCACCGACGTCGAAGTCTTCCGAGACCGCAGCAGAGTTGACACTACCGCCTCCGGGTACCCCCGTCGGCGGCGCCTCTCAAAAGCCAGGCCGCAAGACAGAAGAGTTCTGCCTGGTCGAAAAATACCGGTCCCTGGTGTAGGAGGCGGGGAAGATGTCCCAGCCGGATGGGTCCGTCGATTACCAGGTGGAGGAGGTCCGCAAACCAAGGTCGTCTTGGCCACTCTGGCGCGACGAAGATCACAGTCCCCTGATGAACTTCTATCCGTCGGAGTAGTCTTCCCACCAGCGGCCAGGGGGAACGCGTATAGGAGCAGATCGGCCGGCCACGGGAGCGCGAGAGCATCGACGCCCTCCGCCCCCCGTTCTCTCCGGCGACTGAAGAAGCGAGGAGCCTTGGTGTTCTGGGCGGACGCCATGAGATCCAGGTGGGGGAGCCCCACCGCCGGACGAGCAGCTGCATGGCCTCGTCGGAGAGGGACCACTCTCCGGGATCCAGAAGCTGGCGACTGAGGAAGTCCGCCTGGACGTTGTCCACGCCCGCGATGTGCGAGGCCGCCAGGCGGCGCAGATGCCGTTCCGCCCACTGCATCAGCATCGCTGCCTCGAGCGCGACCTGCGGCTGCGAGTGCCGCCCTGACGGTTGATGTAGGCCACCGTAGTCGCGTTGTCCGATAAGATTCTGACTTCCCGATTCCGAAGGAGCGGCAGGAAGTGGAGAAGCGCCAGCCTGACCGCTCTGGTCTCCAGACGATTGATGGACCACTTCGACTCCTCCGCGGACCACGTCCCCTGCGTGGCGCTTCGGTCGCAGACTGCTCCCCAGCCTACGAGACTGGCGTCGGTGGTTACCACACCCAATTTGGTAGTCGAGGGACACGCCGCGAGCCAGATTCTCCGGACCATCCACCAGGCCAAGCTGTTCCTGGCAAACTGGGGCAGCGGAAGTATCACCTGGTAGTCCTGCGAAAGTGGTTTCCAACGGGATAGAAGTGCTCTTTGCAGAGGCCGAGGTGCGCAAATGCCCAAGGACCATGTCGATGGTGGAGCCCATCACCCCCAGGAGCTGCAGATAGTCCCAGGAGGTGGGAGCTGGTAATGCAGAGAATCGCTGTATGTGTTCCCGTAGGGCGTGCGCCTTGTCCTGCCGTAGAAAAACCGCGCCCAGACGGGTGTCGAAGGTCGCCCCCAAGAAATCCAAGCGCTGCGAGGGCACGAGGGAGCTCTTGGAGAAGTTCACCACCCATCCCAGGGACTGCAGAAACTCTATCACCCTGGCCACTGCCGCCTGTCCATGCCGAAAAGACTTCGCGGATGAGCCAATCGTCCAATAAGGATGGACTAGAACCCTCCTTCCGAAGGGCAGCCGCCACGACTACCATGATCTTGGTGAAGGTGCGCGGGGCCGTTGCCAATCCGAACGGAAGCGCCACAAACTGGAAATGCTGATCCAGAATCTTGAACCGTAGCAGACGATGATGCTCCCGGCGAATGGGATGTGAAGGTAGGCCTCCGTCAGGTCCAAGGAGGCCAGAACTCCCCTCGATGTACCGCCGCGATCACCGAACGTAGCGTTTCCATGCGGAACCGGACCACCCGAAGGGATTTGTTGACTTCCTTCAAGTCCAGTATGGGGCGGAAGGAACCGTCTTCTTCGGTACCACGAAGTAGATGGAATAATGGCCCGAGCCCACCTCTCCGGAGGGTACGGGCACAATGGCGCCTATCTCCCACAGTCTGTCCAGCGTCACTGCACCGCCCTTCGCTTGATGGCCGAGCCGCAGGGAGAGAAGATGAACCGTCCCTTCGGAGCGCGGGCAAATTCCAACGCGTAGCCGTGTCCTATGGTGTCCAAGACCCACTGATCCGAGGTGATCCGCGCCCACTCCTCGTAAAGAACGCCAGCCGCCCCCCAATCTTGGGGACGGCGGAGTGGGCGAGCTGAACATCATTGAGAGGACTTGGGCGAGGGCTGTCCCGCCGTGGGAGCGGCACGGCTGGGCGGCGCCCGCGAAAGGACGGGACCAGGGCTGAGACCTGGAGCAGCGGGCCGAGACGCCGCCGGTCTGTAATTCCTGTAGCGCCTTTGCGCCCTGGCTCTGGTCCGGGAGGACGACGAAAATGCCCTGGTGGAGCGATATCTGTCTTCCGGCAGGCGATGGACCGCGTTTTCCCCCAGAGACTTGATGATCTGGTCTAGATCCTCCCCGAACAGGAATTTTCCCCTGAATGGCAGGGAACCCAGACTCGACTTGGAGGACGTGTCCGCCGCCCAGTTGCGTAGCCATAGAGACGACGTGCCGCCACCACCGAGGCCATGGACGGGCGAGGACCCTAAACAGATCATAGGAGGCGTCAGCCCCGTATGCCACCGCGCTTCCAGCCTATCCGCCTGGGCGGCCTCCTCGGGCGGCAACACCTGAGAAGTGAGCAGTAGCTGCACCCAGAGAAGACTGGCCCGCTGGGCAAGCGAGCTGCACATCGCCGCCCGCAGCCCCACCGCGGAGACCTCGAAGACCCGCTTGAGGAAGACTTCCAACTTGCGATCCTGCGTATCCCTTAACGCCGCTCCACCCGTCACCGGTATGGTCGTCCTCTTCGTGACGCCGACACCGCGGAGTCCACCCTGGGCACCTTGATGAGATCCAGAAAATCTTCCGGCAGCGGATACAGCCTCTCCATGGCGCGGCTGCCCCTTAGGGCAGCTTCCGGGGCATTCCCATTCCCGGTGAGAAGCTGCAGGAACGACTCGTGAATGGGAAAAGCCCGAGCCCTCGGGCGCAGGGCTGCCAGTACCCGGATCCCCCTTCTTTGAGGAAGTGACGACGGCTGGCGCCACAGGAGCCAAGCGGGTCCGGCGGAGGATCGAGGGTCCAACCCCTGAATGATTTGTGGGATTAGGTCATCCAGCTCTTCCCGCTGGAAGAGGCGCAGCGTGCGGGGATCCTCTCCCTCCGAAGTGGGGTCCCCTTGTCCCGAAGCTGGCAGGGTCCGCCCCAGGGGAAACTGGGCCGACCCCGTTCCCCCCGAGCCCACAGGGAGCCGGGTGGGAACTGGGAGCTGTGGGCCCCCACGCCCGCCTGAGCTGGGGGGGGCCATATAGAGGGACGAAGGTCGCGGCAGTTTGGGTGGAGGCGTCCCGCGGGAGCAGCAAGGTCCTGAAGGTAAGCTGTGTTGCATCATGCGGATGAACCTGGTGAAAATCCCGGCCTACTCGGGGGGACATCCGCTGTTGGGGGCCCCGGGGGACCCTCCCCCTGCGGGTCTTCCTCCGGCTCTATTTCTGGTAGTAAGTCCGGGGAGGAGCCCTCTGAGGCTTCCCCGTCCCCCTGCGCTGCCTGAGCTCCTTCAGGACGCAGCGCATGCAAGATGGCCGCCGTTCCCGCCAGGAATGGGGGAAGGGCCGGCCCACGCTGCCCGGGCAAGGCTGCCAGAGGGGAAAAACGAGTGGGGGGCCGAGACGTGCCTTCCCCCCCAGGGAGGCACCGAGCGCAGATCCCCTCCCTCGAGATGCGCGATCCAGGCTCGCCGCAGGCCGAGCAACGCGCCGGCCGCGGCATCGCGATTGTGAGAAAAAAAGAGAAACAGTCCCCGGCAGCCAAAAAAACGCCCTAATAACCTCGGGGGGGGGGGGGGGGGCCGCGATACGGAGCGCCGCGGCGGGGGGGCCCGATGGCCTGCACTACCCGCCGAAAGACAAAGTGGCGCCGCGGGGGGCCTTCCTGGCCGCACAACCCGCCGAAGATGATCACCCTACTCCCGGCTGCAGCCCACGTGGAAACGTAAAATGGCCGCGGGAGAGGGCGAAGACGCTGGAGGCCGGTGCCCCCGGCAGCCGCGTCCAATCTAGCTGCAAAATCAAAATAACAACGGAGAAGAAGAAATGCAACTCACCCCGGTGAAGCCACAACAGGCGCCGGACAGGAGAAAGAGAGAGACAGAGACTCACAACAAAGAAGCCACGCCTCCCCAATTAATCAATTAACTTTGGTTTTTTTTTTTTTTTTTTTTAAATGAAGCACAACTTGATCCAAGCAACTAAAGCTAACAAAGAAGCAGAAAATAAAGTCCCAAGAGGGAAGTAAAGGAAGAAGGTTCCCAGAGGGAAGTAAAGGAAGAAGGTTATAGGCAATCGGGAGCAAGCCCAGATTCCCCTACTCGCATCTGCTGGAGTCAGAAGATACTGAACTCCTGCAGAGGGGGGTAGTAGTACTTATGGTGACGCCCCCTCAGAGCTTTGGGCTGACTCCATCTGCTGGATTGGGGACATAACCCACGGTCTGGACTGATCCAGGTACGTACAGGGAAAGGAAGATTAATCTGATTTCACTTGTGTGGAAATGAATGGAGTCACTGCTGAAGGATAGGAGAGTGGCATATCTTCTATCCAGCAGGTTACAGGACCATAAGCAGCATTTTTTGTGATAACTACACTCAGATTAATCTGATTTCACTTGTGTGTAAATGAATGGAGTCACTGCTGAAGGACAGGAGAGTGACATATCTTCTATCCAGCAGGTTACAGGATCCTAAGCAGCATGTTTTGTGATAACTACAGGCAGATTAATCTGATTTCACTTGTGTGGAAATGAATGGAGTCATTGCTGAAGGATAGGAGAGTGGCATATCTTCTACCCACCCAGCCCTGGGGCTTGTTTTCTAATAAAGACTGCCTAACTTAACATTAGCAGCAAGATACATTAGTACATTGATAAGTCAAGGAAATACAAATCATATATTACCAAAATGAGGACTATCCAATGTAACTGCTGTGGAGCCTGTATTCTGAGGGAAAGCATCTGGAAACTTAGAGCTTGCCCAATTTGTGCACAACTCTCTTCCTTGAAAAAGGAGCTGACTGAGGTTTTTAAAGCTCAATTAGCTTCAATTACAAGTATTACACCCACATTGCATTACTCAGAAATTAATTCCCCAATATCACAGAAAAACCAAGAGTCAAGAAAAGGAGATTCATTAGGCTCAGGTAGGACCCACAGTCACCCATTCTTGACGAATGGACAGCCAACAGAGACACCCCCCCACTCAAACAGGTCATTAAGAAATTCTTTAAAATCCAGGATTACAGTGGGCTCTGGTAGAATTAGACCTGTGATGAGGAGACACACAATGTACCAAATGCAAAAAGAACAAAAAGCCTTCTCTATATTAAAAACTAATGAAGTTCTTGAGAAAAACATTGAAGTGTTACCAGAAAAGAGAAAAAAAAACACAATGCATGCAGAATATCAAGTTCCATAACCAAAAGAAAAATCTAATTGAGATGGATAACTCTGTCAACAGTGGCACAACTGCAAAAGGAAAGAGTGAAGGGAATAACAAATCTCAACTAAAGTCTCATAAGGAGTCCAGGAAAAGCAATAACCTTAAAGAGAGTACCTGGAAGGCTATGACCACAAATGCTTCATAGTTTGGGAAATAAAATCCCAGATCTACAGGCCCTAATGACAGAGGCAGAATTGGACATTGTTGCTATCACAGAGAACATGGTTCACAGAATCTCATGAATGGGAGACAACAATACCAGGCTATAACTTGTTAAGGAAGGACAGAGAGGATAGAAAAGGGGGAGGTGTGGCTCTTTATGTCAGAAACAACATCCAAGCATCTGAGCTGCAAGGAAGTTGGGGCAAGGAAGAAGCACTATGGGTCGACCTAAAAAAAGATGACGGAGCATCCATTTATATTGGAGTGGTTTACAGGCCTCCAAACCAAAAGGAAGACCTGGACAGAGATCTGGTTGAAGACATCCATAAGATAGGTAAGAAGGGAGAAGTGGTGATCGTGGGTGACTTTAATATGCCAGATGTAGACTGGAAAATCCATCTGCAGAAACTAAAAATAGTAGAGCGATAGTGGATGCCATGCAAGTAACTTTGTTCAAACAAATGGTGTTGGAACCCACGAGAGAAGGAGCTATACTCGACTTAGTGCTCACTAATGGAGATAATGTCTCCGATGTCCAGGTGGGCACCCACCTCAGCACCAGTGATCATCAAACGGTATGGTTTAATATCACTAAAAGAATAGGGAAAAGAACCACAAAGACCCGAGTTTTACAGTTCAAAAACACAGACTTTGAGGAAATGGGGAAGTACCTGGAGGAAGAACTAAAAGGATGGGAGAATGAAAGAGATGTGGATCAGCAGTGGACCAATCTAAAAGGAGCAATCACCAAGGCAACTGCTCTATATGTTAGAAATGTAAAGAAAAGCAAAAGAAAATTGAAACCTATCTGGTTCTCAAAGGAGGTGGCTGACAAAATTAAAGCTAAAAGAACAGCATTCAAAAAATACAAAAGATCCCAAAGGGAGGAGCACAAAGAAGAATATTTGTTTCAACTGAGGGAGACGAAGAAATTAATCAAGTTGGCAAAAAGTCAAGCAGAAGAGAGGATTGCCAAGGAGATAAAAAATGGTGACAAAACATTTTTCAGATACATCAGCGAAAAGAGAAAGGTCCAAAGTGGTATAGTGAAATTGAAAGGTGGTAATGATCAATGTGTGGAGAGAGATGAAGAAATGGCAGAAATATTAAACGAATACTTCAGCTCTGTGTTCACTAAAGAAGACCCTGGAGAAGGACCATCTCTACACAACAAGAAACTGGAGGGAAGTGGAATAGATGAAAATCCTTTACAGTAGAAAATGTATGGGAAGAGCTAAAGAATCTGAAAGTGGACAAAGCTATGGGGCCTGATGGGATTCATCCAAGGATACTGAGGGAGCTCAGAGATGTTCTGGCGGGTCCGCTGTGTGACCTGTTCAATAGATCCCTAGAAACAGGAGTGGTACCAAGAGATTGGAGAAGAGCGGTGGTGGTCCCGCTTCACAAGAGTGGGAACAGGGAGGAGGCTGGCAACTACAGACCGGTTAGCCTCACTTCGGTGGTGGGAAAAGTAATGGAGTCACTGCTGAAAGAGAGAATAGTGAACTATCTACAGTCAGGAGAATTAATGGACCAGAGGCAACATGGATTCACCAGGGGAAGATCCTGTCAGACAAATCTGATTGACTTTTTTGACTGGGTAACCAAGGAATTGGATCAAGGAAGAGCGCTCGGTCATCTACTTGGATTTCAGCAAAGCTTTTGATACGGTTCCGCACAGGAGACTGGTGAATAAAACGAGAAGCTTAGGAGTGAGGGCCGAGGTGGTGACCTGGATTGCAAATTGGTTGACGGACAGAAGACAATGTGTGATGGTAAACGGAACTTTCTCTGAAGAGAGAGTGGTTTTAAGTGGTGTACCGCAAGGATCGGTTTTGGGACCGGTCCTGTTCAATATCTTTGTGAGCGACATTGCGGACGGGATAGAAGGTAAGGTTTGTCTTTTTGCGGATGACACTAAGATCTGCAACAGAGTGGACACGCCGGAAGGAGTGGAGAGAATGAGACGGGATTTAAGGAAACTGGAAGAGTGGTCGAAGATATGGCAGCTGAGATTCAATGCCAAGAAGTGCAAAGTCATGCATATGGGGAGTGGAAATCCGAATGAACTGTATTCGATGGGGGGGGAAAGGCTGATGTGCACGGAGCAGGAGAGGGACCTTGGGGTGATAGTGTCTAATGATATGAAGTCTGCGAAACAATGTGACAAGGCGATAGCAAAAGCCAGAAGAATGCTGGGCTGCATAGAGAGAGGAATATCGAGTAAGAAAAGGGAAGTGATTATTCCCTTGTACAGGTCCTTGGTGAGGCCTCACCTGGAGTACTGTGTTCAGTTCTGGAGACCGTATCTACAAAGAGACAAAGACAAGATGGAAGCGGTACAGAGAAGGGCAAACCAAGAAGGTGGAGGATCTTCATCGGATGACGTACGAGGAGAGATTGAAGAATCTAAATATGTACACCCTGGAGGAAAGGAGGAGCAGGGGTGATATGATTCAGACTTTCAGATACTTGAAAAACGTTAATGATCCAAAGACAACGACAAACCTTTTCAGACGGAAAAAAATCAGCAGAACCAGAGGTCACGAGCTGAGGCTCCGGGGAGGAAGACTAAGAACCAATGTCAGGAAGTATTTCTTCACGGAAAGGGTGGTGGATGCCTGGAATGCCCTTCCGGAGGAAGTGGTGAAGTCTAAAACTGTGAAAGACTTCAAAGGGGCGTGGGATAAACACTGTGGATCCATCAAGTCTAGTGGGCATAAATATAGAGGAGGTGGTAAAACACTGCACGGAGCGGCAGTAGCCACAGAGGCATTCACGGAGCGGGATGCCAGTGGCGAGTAGTTGTTCCACCTTCAGGGAGCAAAATACTGCACGGAGCGGCAGTAGCCACAGAGGCATTCACGGAGCGGGATGCCAGTGGTTTGTGTTCCACCTTCACGGAGCGGAAGGTTGGAGGGCTGCCATCTCCAAAAAAACAAAAAACAAAAAAACCAAAAACAAACAAGCAAAACAGAGGTGGGTAAGAGTATGGGGCAGGGGTGTGGCCATTTATTGCGGCAGTTGCTACCCCTGATTGAGCTGGATGTTCATTGGGATGCGAATACGGCACTGCTCTCTGCATTGGGGGAGGGGTGGAAGGGAATTGGGGCCGGAGGGTGCTGGAAGCCAATAGTGACGGGGGAGGGGGAGAATAAAAGGGGTGGGGGGGAAGATAAAAAAAAAAAATGGATAAACTGCGTAGCTTGCTGGGCAGACTGGATGGGCCTTTTGGTCTTCTTCTGCCGTCATTTCTATGTTTCTATGTTTATCCAGCAGGTTACAGGACACTAAGCAGCATGTTTTGTGATAACTACAGGCAGATTAATCTGATTTCACTTGTGTGGAAATGAATGGAGTCACTGCTGAAGGACAGGAGAGTGACATATCTTCTATCCAGCAGGTTACAGGATCCTAAGCAGCATGTTTTGTGATAACTACAGGCAGATTAATCTGATTTCACTTGTGTGGAAATGAATGGAGTCACTGCTGAAGGATAGGAGTGTGACATATCTTCTATCCAGCAGGTTACAGGATCCTAAGCAGCATGTTTTGTGATAACTACAGGCAGATTAATGTGATTTCACTTGTGTGGAAATGAATGGAGTCACTGCTGAAGGATAGGAGAGTGACATATCTTCTATCCAGCAGGTTACAGGACACTAAGCAGCATGTTTTGTGATAACTACAGGCAGATTAATCTGATTTCACTTGTGTGGAAATGAATGGAGTCACTGCTGAAGGATAGGAGTGTGACATATCTTCTATGCAGCAGGTTACAGGATCCTAAGCAGCATGTTTTGTGATAACTACAGGCAGATTAATCTGATTTCACTTGTGTGGAAATGAATGGAGTCACTGCTGAAGGACAGGAGAGTGGCATATCTTCTATCCAGCAGGTTACAGGACCATAAGCAGCATTTTTTGTGATAACTACACTCAGATTAATCTGATTTCACTTGTGTGTAAATGAATGGAGTCACTGCTGAAGGATAGGAGAGTGGCATATCTTCTATGCAGCAGGTTACAGGACACTAAGCAGCATGTTTTGTGATAACTACAGGCAGATTAATGTGATTTCACTTGTGTGGAAATGAATGGAGTCACTGCTGAAGGATAGGAGAGTGGCATATCTTCTATCCAGCAGGTTACAGGACACTAAGCAGCATGTTTTGTGATAACTACAGGCAGATTAATCTGATTTCACTTGTGTGGAAATGAATGGAGTCACTGCTGAAGGATAGGAGAGTGGCATATCTTCTATCCAGCAGGTTACAGGATCCTAAGCAGCATGTTTTGTGATAACTACAGGCAGATTAATCTGATTTCACTTGTGTGGAAATGAATGGAGTCACTGCTGAAGGATAGGAGAGTGGCATATCTTCTATCCAGCAGGTTACAGGATCCTAAGCAGCATGTTTTGTGATAACTACAGGCAGATTAATCTGATTTCACTTGTGTGGAAATGAATGGAGTCACTGCTGAAGGATAGGAGAGTGGCATATCTTCTATGCAGCATGTTCTTTGTGATACCCATGGATTCTAGCAGCCTCCTTGACATTGTTTTCTACAAAGACTTTCTAAAAAACCCAGCAGTCTAGGGATAGGTACTACGTTGATAAACTGAACTAGAAATGGGTTGACTGATGAGCCATGCAGACTAGATAAATGGAGTTCATTCTGTGGGGATGGAATATCTCCAATGTGTCTCAGGGACCAGTTCTAGGGCCAGTTCTCTGCCTTATGTTCATAAGTGATATTGCAGAGGAGTTAGCAGGAAAGGTTTGAGGTTGTGCAGATGATAGTAAGATCCCAAAAGTGTAAAAACTACAGATGGTATAGAACAAAAAGAGAGTTCTAAGAATCTGATAACTAATTTTTATTCCAAAAGATGTGGAGTGCAGAAACCCATGATGGGGGCTAAGGTGCTGATGTGCACCAAACAGGAGAGAATTATTGGGATATTTATATCAGATGATTTTCATCTTGCTAAACAGTGCAGCAAGTCAGTGCCTGGGGTGAATATCCAGTTATATTTAGCTGCACTGTGCCTTTTAAATATCAAGCACTGCTCTTTTATTAGAAGTAAGACACATTATCAGATAATTTACTTTTCAGATTTTATCCACTCTGAAGCAGAGTCAGGAATAGAAATAATACATTGTGAGACCAATAAGTATTGATCCGGCTAAGTGATAGGTGGAATGTGGGCATAATGGTGAGGAGTTAGTAATCCAGCTAACATAGCTATGTAAGTGCTGATATTCAGATTTATCTGGCTAAGATAGCAGGATAAGTTAGACCTGCTCGAAAGCAGGTCTAAAGTTAGCTGTATTTATCATATCTGGCTAATTAGAAACTTATCCTGGTATAGTAACAGCATAGCCGTGTCACTGAATATCCTGGTTGAGTTAGCAGGTAAGCCTTATTCGGCTTCCTCACAGGGAGGATAACTTTAAAAATGCTCAAGCATATCCAAATGCACAGCTATATGGATGTGTGTGTGCATGCACACGTATTTTATTATAAGAACATAAGAAATGCCATACCGGGTCAGACCAAGGGTCTATCAGGCCCAGTATCTGGCAAGTACCCAAACATTAGATAGATCACAAGCTACTATAGTATTGCTTATTAATTACCTTAATAGCAGTTTATGGATTTAACCTCTAGGAACCTATCCAAACCTTTTATAAACCCAGTAACAATAACTGTAAATCTACCCAACATGCTTGTGTATCAAAAAATATGTGGCATGCATTTTAAACAGAGTTGCATAAGTTTTGAATTATCCAGCTAAGTATCGCTGTGGCAACTTATCTGGCTAAGCAGAGTTGTTTAAGAATTATCCGGCTCAGTACGATAGCCAGATATGTAAAAGAAAAGCACTGCATAGGTAAGATAGATGGATAACTAGCATTTGCAGACTTATCTGGCTGTCTTATGTAGCGCTTTTTTAACTTATCCATCCGATCCACATACATTTATTTATTTATTTGTTGAGTTTTATATACCGTCATTCGGTAGAGCCATCAAATAAAGTCAATAATATATATACTATCTAAGTTAAGTGATTTATGTTAACAACCACAGTAACTTTTTTGGAAACTATGTTAAACATCCAAACTTTGTTATCTTTTATCTAAATTATCTAAGTTATACTATTTAGGTTAACAACCATAATAATAACTTTTGGAAACTCTGTTAAACATCGAAACCTTGTAAACCATTGTGATGGCGAAACCGAACAATGATATATAAAACTCGACAAATAAATAAATAATTAGTCCACGTAAGTTAAAAATTATCTGGATAAGTAGCAAATATCTGCCATACACGTGAAATTGTGCGCCTAATTTTAATCATTTACACAAGGAAATGTCATTTGCATATTTTCCTTAGCACTTGTCAGCTTTTGCGCTTGTAAATTATCAAATGTTATAACATGCATGTGAGAGAGAAATTACCAGTTAAACAATCAGTCTAACAGTTTGCACAGTCTATCTCTAGTTCATCAAGATCCCCCCTGGCTCATCACATTTGCAAGTTTTAAAAAAAAGCACCTCATATGCCCACCCCCTAGCCCGCTGCTTTTTTTATACAAGCAAATTTATTTGTGCACCATTATTCGCGCATGTATTCTGAGGTTTATTAAATAGCAGTTGTATGAATATGGGGTAGATTTTAAAAGGTCGCACCGGGCATACATGTACCTGCGCTATCCGGCGTGCACACATGTACACCCAATTTTATAACTTGCACGGGCAGGGGTCGGCGCACGCAAGGTGCACTATTGTGCACCTTGCTCATGCCGAGCCGCGCTACCTTCCCCCTAACCTGACCTTCCCACCCCTTCCCCTAACCTTTTCCCCCCCAGCCCTACTCTAACCCCCCTCAAAACTTTTTTTACCTTTTGCGCCTGCAAGTCCCGGCACAGCGGCAAATATGGCCGCTGTGCCAGGAGCCTGACCACGCCCATGCCCCGCCCTCCGGACCGCCCACGCCCCCTCACCTTTTTGCAATGACCGGGACTTACACACGTCGCCGGGCCTTTTTAAAATCCAGTCCTATGTGTTATTTGTAGGCACATGTGCAACTCTTCTAAAATTCACCTTTTAACCAAATTGTTCTCAATATCCAACTCTGTATCTTCAATTCCAGTACAAAAAGAGAAAGGATACACGACCCTACAGGATGAAGCTATGAAGATCTTCAGTTCACTTCAGGAGTTAGAAACTGTAACAGACCCCCAACCCATTATCCAGGGAATTCTGCAGACGTGCTATGACCTGAAGCCCCTCTGTGATGAAGTGTACTGTCAGCTGACCAAACAAACTATCCATGTCCCCCATCCTAACTGTACTGCGAACCTCCACCACTGGCAACTTCTCTCCTGCTTGAGCTGTACCTTCATCCCTAGCCGAGGGATTCTGCGCTACCTTAGGTTACACCTGAAAAGGTAAGTGATCATCTTCAAATGGTTTATTTATACTTCCTTGTAGTTATTCTCTAAAACTCCTTTCCAACACTTTTCCAACCTGCCATCCATTTACATTTATTCACATTTATGAATCGCCTAACACTAAAAAGGTCTAGGCAATGAACAAGAATAGAATCATAAAAAAATACAAATATAAACTCTAGAATAAAATTGAAATAAAATAAACATAACAATTATTAATGGAAAAAATCATAAAACATGATTATAATACAAGTAAATAAATATAAACAAACATAAATAGTAAAACAATATTTAAAATATTTATTTAGCCATTTTATATACCGTTCTTCCAAGTGAAGATCACAATGGTTTACATCATGACAAAAATATCTTAGGTAGCCAGTTACATTCACTAGATGTGTTCATAAATCATACATTTTAGCAAGAGACACATTGACTAAGGAGATCGGGGAGGAGGTGAGGAAGCAGGGATGAGGTAGTATTTTTAACAAAGGGTGCTGTTTAGGAAAGGGGTAGAGAGAGGAAGTCCTAAAATATATGTATTTAAGCTGAGCTGGAAAATAATGAGGTGTTGAGTTCATGATGAGTTTGTCCATGAAGGGGCAAGTACTGATTTCGGAAAAGTTTAAGTTAGGTTGAAGGCATTTTGAAATAAGCAAGTTTTAAGGTCATATTTGAATTATTTTGTTTCAGTGGTCAGTCATAGAGTCTTGGGTAGAGAGTTCCAAAGTATAGGGCACATGATGGAGAACACTCGGTCTCTTATTTTTGTCTGATGAGTGTTCTGTAATGATGGCACAGCTATTAAGCCTTTATTGTGAGATCTTAGTGATCTTTGTGGCTTGTATGGTTGAATCACCCTACCAGGTTAGTGTTGTCAGAATGAATGGAGGAATGTTAGTGTTAAAACTTTGTACAGGAATCAATTGTATAGGTAGTCAATGCAGAGCTATCAGTGATTGCGAGATGTGATAAAATTTCCTGAATCTAGTTAAGAGTCTGGCAGTGGCATTTTGTAGTAGTTGTATTTTTTTTTATAAGACCTTTAGAAACTCCAAGTAGAAGGGAGTTGCAGTAGTCTAAATTTGAAAAAATGAGGGTTTACAGCACTTTGTGGAAGTCTACATACATCAACAGATGTTGCAGTTTAGCATAGCCTGATTTAATTACTTTGTGTTTATCCATTTTTAAGTTTTCATCAATTTGTATTCCTAAATCCCTCACTTGGTGAGATGGTATAATATACCAGTTGCCCAGATCAAGAATCTGAAGAGACGTTATTGGGAGATTTCTTCTTAACAGAATGATTTATTTTTTTTTGGTGTTAATAGATAGTTTGAGATTGGAAAGTTCATGCTGAATAGCCTTCATATGTGATGCCAACATCTGTACTGTATTTTCAATGGAGATGGTACATGGAATGTAGAACTGAATATCATCAGCATACAAGTAGAAGGTGATTCCTAGGTCAGATACAGATAGTAATTTACAGAGTGGAAGCATATAGATGTTGAATAGAACATAAGAACATAAGAAAATGCCATACTGGGTCAGACCAAGGGTCCATCAAGCCCAGCATCCTGTTTCCAACAGTGGCCAATCCAGGCCATAAGAACCTGGCAAGTACCCAAAAACTAAGTCTATTCCATGTAACCATTGCTAATGGCAGTGGCTATTCTCTAAGTGAACTTAATAGCAGGTAATGGACTTCTCCTCCAAGAACTTATCCAATCCTTTTTTAAACACAGCTATACTAACTGCACGAACCACATTCTCTGGCAACAAATTCCAGAGTTTAATTGTGCGTTGAGTAAAAAAGAACTTTCTCCGATTAGTTTTAAATGTGCCCCATGCTAACTTCATGGAGTGTCCCCTAGTCTTTCTACTATCCGAAAGAGTAAATAACCGATTCACATCTACCCGTTCTAGACCTCTCATGATTTTAAACACCTCTATCATATCCCCCCTCAGTTGTCTCTTCTCCAAGCTGAAAAGTCCTAACCTCTTTAGTCTTTCCTCATAGGGGAGTTGTTCCATTCCCCTTATCATTTGGTAGCCCTTCTCTGTACCTTCTCCATCGCAATTATATCTTTTTGAGATGCGGCGACCAGAATTGTACACAGTATTCAAGGTGCGGTCTCACCATGGAGCGATACAGAGGCATTATGACATTTTCCGTTTTATTCATCATTCCTTTTCTAATAATTCCCAACATTCTGTTTGCTTTTTTGACTGCCGCAGCACACTGAACCGACGATTTCAATGTGTTATCCACTATGACACCTAGATCTCTTTCTTGGGTTGTAGCACCTAATATGGAACCCAACATCGTGTAATTATAGCATGGGTTATTTTTCCCTATATGCATCACCTTGCACTTATCCACATTAAATTTCATCTGCCATTTGGATGCCCAATTTTCCAGTCTCACAAGGTCTTCCTGCAATTTATCACAATCTGCTTGTGATTTAACTACTCTGAACAATTTTGTGTCATCTGCAAATTTGATTATCTCACTCGTCGTATTTCTTTCCAGATCATTTATAAATATATTGAACAGTAAGGGTCCCAATACAGATCCCTGAGGCACTCCACTGTCCACTCCCTTCCACTGAGAAAATTGCCCATTTAATCCTACTCTCTGTTTCCTGTCTTTTAGCCAGTTTGCAATCCACGAAAGGACATCGCCACCTATCCCATGACTTTTTACTTTTCCTAGAAGCCTCTCATGAGGAACTTTGTCAAACGCCTTCTGAAAATCCAAGTATACTATATCTACCGGTTCACCTTTATCCACATGTTTATTAACTCCTTCAAAAAAGTGAAGCAGATTTGTGAAGCAAGACTTCCCCTGGGTAAAGCCATGCTGACTTTGTTCCATTAAACCATGTCTTTCTATATGTTCTGTGATTTTGATGTTTAGAACACTTTCCACTATTTTTCCTGGCACTGAAGTCAGGCTAACCGGTCTGTAGTTTCCCGGATCGCCCCTGGAGCCCTTTTTAAATATTGGGGTTACATTTTCTATCCTCCAGTCTTCAGGTACAATGGATGATTTTAATAAGTTACAAATTTTTACTAATAGGTCTGAAATTTCATTTTTTAGTTCCTTCAGAACTCTGGGGTGTATACCATCCGGTCCAGGTGATTTACTACTCTTCAGTTTGTCAATCAGGCCTACCACATCTTCTAGGTTCACCGTGATTTGATTCAGTCCATCTGAATCATTACCCATGAAAACCTTCTCCATTACGGGTACCTCCCCAACATCCTCTTCAGTAAACACCGAGCAAAGAAATCATTTAATCTTTCCACGATGGCCTTATCTTCTCTAAGTGGTGCCCCTTTAACTCCTCGATCATCTAACGGTCCAACTGACTCCCTCACAGGCTTTCTGCTTCGGATATATTTACAAAAGTTTTTACTGTGAGTTTTTGCCTCTACAGCCAACTTCTTTTCAAATTCTCTCTTAGCCTGTCTTATCAATGTCTTACATTTAACTTGCCAATGTTTATGCTTTATCCTATTTTCTTCTGTTGGATCCTTCTTCCAATTTTTGAATGAAGATCTTTTGGCTAAAATAGCTTCTTTCACCTCCCCTTTTAACCATGCCGGTAATCGTTTTGCCTTCTTTCCACCTTTTTTAATGTGTGGAATACATCTGGACTGTGCTTCTAGAATGGTATTTTTTAACAATGACCACGCCTCTTGGACATTTTTTACTTTAGAGTTGCGGTAGTACTGTGGTAGTACTGAATCCTGGGGGTCACCAATGTCAATCAGGAAGGTGTCAGACATGTAGTTGCCCAGTTGGACTTGGAATGTCTTTTGATAAGGAGGTGAACCGCTTCATTACATCGCCATCAATTCCAATATTTCTTAGCTGATGGCATAGAAGGGTATGGTCAACAGTGTCGAAGGCTGCCATGAAGTAAACTAGCACCAGGAAATAAGATTTGTTGTTGTTAAATCCTCATAATATGTGGTCCATAAGGGATATGAGTAAGGTCTTGGTAGAGTGATTTTTTTCCAAATTCAAATTGGTTTGGATAAAAAATGAGTGGTCATCTAGATAATCTTCAAGTTGTGATGATAAAGTTTTTTCAAGCATTTTGGATATAGGTCAATAATTATCCCAATTGTCAGTGCTGTTGGATTTGCTTTTTAGGATAGGTTTCATCATAGCTTGTTTCACTCTGTCTGGGACAAGACCTTCCATGAGAGATTGATTGATAAGGGATGTGATTGTAGGAGTGATCGTGCTTAGTATTAGTTTTAAGGAGCTGGCTGGAATGGGGTCAAGGAGGTGATTTGTGGGTTTTAATTTAGAAATTATTTGCATAATTTATAATTTAGATGTTCTGTCAAAACTGGTCCATTTAGCAGGTTCATGATGTTCTTCTTGTACACTGGTTCTTCTTGTACACTTGGCTGTTATCGAGCCTCCTACCTCTTGTTTATCGGTTGTCCACTCCCCCTCCCCTGTTCTTTGTAATTTCCACCTGCTGTTAAAATGTAAACCGATATGATGTGTATTCTAATGTCGGTATAGAAAAGCTGTTAAATAAATAAATAAATATGCAGCGAATTGTTTTTTTAGTCTAGTTATTTTTTCTGACAAATGATTGGCATAGTCATTGTAGGCATCCATAGGGAAGCAGTTGTTTTAGAAAAAGAGGATGATGGGTCCTTGATTAGGTGATTAATGACATCGAAGAGTAATTTGGAGTTAAATATCACTCCATGAATCTGTTTAGCATAGTGTTCTTTCTTCACTTTGTTGATAAAGCCCAGTTTTGAGAAAAGTGAACTATATTTTACAATATGCTTCGGTGTTTACTGAAGAGGATGTTGGGGAGGTACCCGTAATGGAGAAGGATTTCATGGGTAATGATTCAGATGGACTGAATCAAATCATGGTGAACCTAGAAGATGTGGTAGGCCTGATTGACAAACTGAAGAGTAGTAAATCACCTGGACCGGATGGTATACACCCCAGAGTTCTGAAGGAACTAAATAATGAAATTTCAGACCTATTAGTAAAAATTTGTAACTTATCATTAAAATCATCCATTGTACCTGAAGACTGGAGGATAGCAAATGTAACCCCGATATTTAAAAAGGGCTCCAGGGGCGATCCGGGAAACTACAGATTGGTTAGCCTGACTTCAGTGCCAGGAAAAATAGTGGAAAGTGTTCTAAACATCAAAATCACAGAACATATAGAAAGACATGGTTTAATGGAACAAAGTCAGCATGGTTTTACCCAGGGCAAGTCTTCCTCACAAATCTGCTTCACTTTTTTGAAGGAGTTAATAAACATGTGGATAAAGGTGAACCGGTAGATATAGTATACTTGGATTTTCAGAAGGAGTTTGACAAAGTTCCTCATGAGAGGCTTCTAGGAAAAGTAAAAAGTCATGGGATAGGTGGCGATGTCCTTTCGTGGATTGCAAACTGGCTAAAAGACAGGAAACAGAGAGTAGGATTAAATGGACAATTTTCTCAGTGGAAGGGAGTAGACAGTGGAGTGCCTCAGGGATCTGTATTGGGACCCTTACTTTTCAATATATTTATAAATGTTCTGGAAAGAAATACGAGGAGTGAGATAATCAAATTTGCAGATGACACAAAATTGTTCAGAGTAGTTAAATCACAAGCAGATTGTGATAAATTGCAGGAAGACCTTATGAGACTGGAAAATTGGGCATCCAAATAGCAGATGAAATTTAATGTGGATAAGTGCAAGGTGATGCATATAGGGAAAAATAACCCATGCTATAATTACACAATGTTGGGTTCCATATTAGGTGCTACAATCCAAGAAGAGATCTAAGTGTCATAGTGGATAGCACATTGAATCGTCGGTTCAGTGTGCTGCGGCAGTCAAAAAAAGCAAACAGAATGTTGGGAATTATTAGAAAGGGAATGGTGAATAAAACTGAAAATGTCATAATGCCTCTGTATCGCTCCATGGTGAGACCGCACCTTGAATACTGTGTACAATTCTGGCCGCCACATCTCAAAAAAGATATAATTGCGATGGAGAAGGTACAGAGAAGGGCTACCAAAATAATAAGGGGAATAGAACAACTTCTCTATGAGGAAAGACTAAAGAGGTTAGGTCTTTTCAGCTTGGAGAAGAGACGACTGAGGGGGGATATGATAGAGGTGTTTAAGATCATGAGAGATCTAGAACGGGTAGATGTGAATCGGTTATTTACTCTTTCGGATAGTAGAAAGACTAGGGGGCACTCCATGAAGTTAGCATGGGGCACATTTAAAACTAATCGGAGAAAGTTCTTTTTTACTCAACGCACAATTAATCTCTGGAATTTGTTGCCAGAGGATGTGGTTAGTGCAGTTAGTATAGCTGTGTTTAAAAAAGGATTGGATAAGTTCTTGGAGGAGAAGTCCATTACCTGCTATTAAATTCACTTAGGGGCAGATTTTAAAAGGCCCGCGTGTGTAAATCCTTCTCGATTTAGCCCCGGGACGCGCGTAAGTCCCGGTGCTTTCGAAAAGGGGAGGGAGGGGGCGTGTCCGAGGGCGTTCCCGAAACGACGCGGCGTTTCGGGGGTGTGCTGCTGCATTTCGGGGGCGGGCCCGGGGGCGTGGTCGAGGACTCCGGACCAGCCCCCGGGACCGGAGGACGGAGCGGGGCTGCCGGCCGATGCGCGCAAAGTTACGCCTGCTTTCAGGAGGCGTAACTTTGCCGACAAAGGGAGGGGGGGGTTAGATAGGGCCGGGGGGGGGGGGGTTAGGTAGGGGAAGGGAGGGGAAGGTGGGGGGAGGGCGAAGAAAGGTTCCCTCCGAGGCCGCTCCGAAATCGGAGCGGCCTCGGAGGGAACAGGCAGGCCGCGCTGGGCTCGGCGCGCGCAGGTTGCACAAATGTGCACCCCCTTGCGCGCGCCGACCCTGGATTTTATAAGATACGCGCGCCTATGCACGTATCTTATAAAATCCAGCGTACTTTTTAAAAATCTGCCCCTTAGAGAATAGCCACTGCCATTAGCAATGGTTACATGGAATAGACTTAGTTTTTGGGTACTTGCCAGGTTCTTATGGCCTGGATTGGCCACTGTTGGAAACAGGATGCTGGGCTTGATGGATCCTTGGTCTGACCCAGTATGGCATTTTCTTATGTTCTTAAGTGATTCTGATGTTTGTTTTTTCCGCCAAAGTTTCTCAGATTTTCTCAATAGTTGTTTTGCGCATTGTAGTTCTTCATTGTACCAAGGTTTCTTTTGTTTGGAGAAACAATGATAAGATTGGATTGATTTTGTTTGAAGTGGGCTGAGGTTGTCTGCTATATTCTTGACCATGATATCCCATGTGTCAAATTATGCAGAGGCATTAGGGAAGTTGAGATTGATTAGTTTATCTTTTATTCTGTCAGCATGGCTCTATCTTTTTCCTAAATGTGAATGACTGTTTGATGTTTGGCTTAAGTATTGATGTGTTGAGGATGATTGTCAGCTTTTAGTAATTGTTGATAGGACTAAGGGGGTTGTTTTCTAAGGGCTTATCGCACACCACGGTAACAGGGCTTATTGCGGTATACGAATGCAAATTTTAAATTGTGTTCAGGGGGCGGAGTTGGGGCGGGACAAATGTAAAGTAAGGAGGACTTACCGTGAAACGGCTGTGCTCTTATCGTGGCTCATAACGTGGCCAATAACTACACCGTTTTCAAATGCGCGAAAAATGTTTAAACAATCCCTTCACACCTACAAAGCCGTTCTGGACCAATAAAAAGGCTTGTTCTTAGTAGGTCAATGTTCCCAACAACATATACACAGTCCCAAGTGCACTTGGCAAGCTCACTTCATGGTGTGTTTTTAAACTGAAAGATTAATTCATTGAATTGAGTTTTCTCCTCCGTTTGTGTCTTCTCCTGAGAAACACTTTCCTGCTTCCCCCACTCACCCCTCTTTCTCTCTGTTGTTAACCCCTTAACTGCTTTGTCCTTTCAAGTTTTAAACTTTAACACTGGTAATTAACTCCCCATGGAATTCTGAAACAAGGAAAAGCAATATATCCTTTTCTGATAATAAATTAAATACTCATAGCCTTTCAAAATCTAATTCTTATATGAAAATAACTTCAGATGAGCACATTTTGCACAAACATGTCTCACAATTCTATAGTGCAGAGCAGGAAGCAGGAATGCCAATAGATAATATCCAAAATAAAGGCAAATAGTAAAAACGCTTTCTTTTTAAGTCTAATCACCTGGGAAGACTTTTTTTATTTACTAAAGAAACTACTGTGAATATTTTACTTAAAGAAAGAAATCCTAATTCTGTTCTAGCCATGTGATTTTAATTTATTAAAGCAGAAAAGTAAAAAGGAATCTTATCTCTATTAGATCTCTGTATAAACAATTTCAAACATCTGCTTTGTTTAAAGAGAAAAAAAGCACTCAGAAATTAACTGCATGTTTCACCACATCCTGCCATATAGGTTCTTTCCAGAATTAAACAGTATTTATAGTATTTCATTATATATAATAAGGATAAAATATCTAATTTAACTGTATACAGGCAAACAAACTAGTATCACTTCTTAATAAGTTTTCTTTAAATATGCTGGACAATTGGCCAAAGAAAATCTTTTACTTGCTAACAACTGTTAGAGAGGTCTAGAACGGGTAGATGTGAATCGGTTATTTACTCTTTTGGATAATAGAAGGACTAAGGGGCACTCCATGAAGTTAGCATGGGGCACATTTAAAACTAATCAGAGAAAGTTCTTTTTCACTCAACGCACAATTAAACTCTGGAATTTGTTGCCAGAGGATGTGGTTAGTGCAGTTAGTATAGCTGTGTTTAAAAAAGGATTGGATGGGTTCATGGAGGAGAAGTCCATTGCCTGCTATTGATTGGGTTGACTTAGAGAATAGCCACTGCTGTTGTTGGCAACGGTAACATGGAATAGACTTAGTTTTTGGGTACTTGCCAGGTTTTTATGGCCTGGATTGGTCACTGTTGGAAACAGGATGCTGGGCTTGATGGACCCTTGGTGTGACCCAGTATGGCATGTTCTTATATTTTTACAGGGGCTGAGAAACTACAGTCTTCAAACAAAACTAGCTACTATGAGCAACATACAAATCTTATTACAAACTATAAAAACAAACAGTCCAAGGCTGTAAGGCTGTAAATGTAAGGCTCCCAGCACTATAGCCCCCAGGGGTTAAATCCTGATTCCTTGCTCTCATAGGGCCGGATTTTAAATGCCCTGCTCGTGTAAATCCGGCCGGATTTACGCGTGCAGGGCCCTTGCACGCCGGCGTGCCTATTTTGCATAGGCCGCCGGCGTGCCCACAGCCTCGGGATGTGCGTAAGTCCCAGGGCTTCGTAAAGGGGGGGGGGGAGGGGGCGTGTCCGGGGGTCAGGGGGCAGTTCGGGGCGGGACTGGGGGGCGTGATGCCGGCCCGGGGGCGTGGTCGAGGCCTCCGGACCAGCCCCCGGGTCGGACCCCTGGCCCCGACTAATTCTGACCGGACACATGGTCCCGACCAGATCGTGCAGCCGGATCCGCGACCTCGACTGTACCTGCCATGCTCAAACCATCTTCTGCTACCAAAATGTTAAAACCTTGAAACTTACCCCATACGGGTTCCTCCCCAGAGAGGACAAACAGCCTTTCAGTTTCAAAACATAACATTTATTAAGTAGCTTAGAGATCTATAAGAGCTGGCAGGGTTTGTTTATTTCATGTGTGCGTACAAAGTTAAAATAGAGGAAACTATAAGGAAATCAAGATTGTGTTTTCCTTATGGGAGTAAACAGAGCCAGGTATTAAAAAATGTAACTGTTCACCAGGCAGTGCCAATCTACTCATCGTTTTTAAATTTGCCTTTGTCTTTTATACACTGTCACTCAGTTCTGCTGATATTTTTGAACTTATCAGTGGCATTAAGCACAATGGGAGCATGGCATCCTCGTCTCCAGATTAAGTGATCTGAGAGTGACTGTTTCCCTAGGAACTACTCTCTTGAGACCACAAACTCTCTCCTGTGATGTGCGACAAGACTCCATCTTCTTGCTAACTTTATTCAACATCTATATGGTTTCTCTTGGCAACTCATCTGAGACCATCACATCACATATTACTTCTTTGCTGATGACATACAACTACTGGTTCTACTCAATGGAAATCCTGATGTGACCATTGATAATCTAAGCAACTGCCTAATATTTATCACGGACTGGTTACACCATAACAAACAGCCTCAACCCAAACAAAGCAAAGATACTATGGATTGGGAAGAAACAATCTGACCACTCCACTTCAAAAGTGGTCCTTGATGGAACAACCTTAACATTCTACACTCAAGTGAGGAATCTAGGATTTATCCTAGACTCTCAACTCATCATCAAACCCCAGATTCAAGCTCTTTTCCAACTGCGCCACCTGAGACCTTTTTGGACAATGCTTTTGCAACCATTGTCCAAGCTGCAATAATCTCTCAAATAGACTACTGCAATGCCCTCTATACCAACATCCCCAATGCCTTGATCCACTGCTTACAACTTGTACAAAATGTGGAAACCCATTTAATAAGAAAGAAAAAGACATTTGAGCACACTACCCCTGTTCTGACATCACTACACTGGCTCCCAACTCACTACTGCAAGAAACCCATACTTCTAGTCTTAGCCAACAAAATACTCAAAGGTATGGTTCCTACCTACCTCTCAGAGTCTCTAACCCTCTATACACCTATTCAGCTGCTACAATCATAAACACAAGCACGTCTAGTGGTACTATCACTGAAAACTTTGAGTCTCTTCAAAACTAGGAAAAAAAACCTTTGCAGGTGCTTTTCCTACCTTATCTGTTTCAATCCATATCACTCGCCCCAAATGTTTTATCCTTCAGGAAGCTGATAAAATCTTGGTTCTTTGAACAAACAATTGCTGCCCATAAATAACTCATGCAACAAAATGCTCTGTGCTCTGCACATATTCTATAAAATTCCCTGCCTGGTTTCTTGTCTGATTTTTAAACTAATGGTAGTCACTTAAAACTCTGAAGCCAGCCCCTCAATGTTGTGTAACTCACTTACCCCTAGATTCATCAAAATGTGTTAACACATGGTTAATGCCTGTGATATGAAAAAGGGGTATGTTTAGGGATATTTTTGAATTACCATTTCATTATTAACTTTTTTGAATGCAAAAATTCCACCATGACTTCCATCATGACTCCCTGTCATATTAGCCCAGTAACTTCTCCCTCTTTCATCTTATGTAATTGTATTCTTGCTTTGTTCATGTTAGATATCCCTGAATCTAATCCTTCTTATTAACCTTTATTTATTTATTTATTTATTTTTTATTTTTATATACCGATGTTCCTGTAAAGAATACATATCGCACCGGTTAACAAGGAACTGAACAGTCGCCTCCAGGGCGGAAATACATTAAAACAGTCGCCTCAAGGCAGAATACATTAACACAAGTATACAGGAAAACTATTAAAGAGAACTTTCATAAACTCAATTAAATGTAACTCGGAACCATAAATCAGGAACATATGTACAGAGGTAGGTATATCGTCTGTCGCTTCACCAGATTTTAGCTCTCAGGGAAAGCTTGAGTGAATAGCCAAGTCTTTAGCTTCTTTTTGAATGTCGGAAGGCATGGTTCTTGGCGGAGGTCCGGTGGGAGCAGGTTCCAAAGATGGGGACCTGCAGTGGACAGAGCTCGTTTCCTCAATGAGGTTTTTGTTGGCTGGGTGTGAAGCATGTTCTGGTATGCACTTCTGATTGGTCTATTGGAGATGTGTTGCTGTAGTTGGAAGGATAGGTTGAGGGGGGAGATGTTGTGAAGAGCCTTGTGAATCATCATGAGGGATTTAAATTGTATCCTAAATTTTATAGGCAGCCAGTGAAGATTTTGGAGGATAGGGGTGATGTGATCCCATTTTTTGGTGTTAGTGAGAATTCTGGCCGTCGCATTCTGGACCATCTGAAGTGGTTTGATGGTGTTGGCTGGCAGGCCCAGGAGGAGTGAGTTGCAATAGTCCAGTTTAGGGAGGATGATAGATTGTAGTACCAAGCGGAAGTCCGGAAGTGTAGAAGAGGTTTTAATTTTTTTAAGACTTGCAATTTGAAGAAGCAGTCTTTGGTAGTATTGTTTATGAACTTTCTGAAGTTGAGTTGGTTGTCCAGAAGTACACCAAGATCTCTTACTTGTGGCGTGTGGTCGATTGATGTGAAGGAGAGTTGGGTGGAACTAGTTGGGTTGAATAGAGAGCACTTGTCTGGAGCTATTATGAGGATTTCAGTTTTGCTAGTATTTAGCACGAGGTTGAGGCTTGTTAGCATGTTTTTGATTGCCGAAAGGCAGCTGTTCCAGTAAGACCACGTTTTGTGGAGGGATTCCATTATCGGGATGAGGATCTGAATGTCATCCGCGTATAGGAAGTGTGTTAGCTTGAGGTTAGATAGTAGATGGCAGAGTGGAAGGAGATAAATATTGAATAGTGTAGGTGAAAGGGATGATCCTTGAGGTACCCCCAGCTTTGATCTGATAGGGAGTGATTCTTTGTTGTTAATCCTAACCTTGTATTGCCTGTTTTCAAGGAAAGATTTGAACCAGTTGAGCGCTGAACCTGTTATACCAATATCTGCTAGATGCTGAATGAGGCAGGAATGGTTCACAGTGTCGAACGCTGAGGAGAGGTCCAGTAAGACGAGAAGAAAAGGTTGACCATTTTCCAGGTTGATGAGGATGTTATCAGAAAGCGAGGCTAGTAGAGATTCAGTGTTCAGTGACTTTCGAAATCCGAATTGATTGGAGGTTAGAATGTCATTCTCTTCTAGGAATTCAGATAGTTGTCTGTTTACTACCTTCTCCATGATTTTTGCAATCATTGGGAGGTTGGCAATTGGTCTGAAGTTAGCTGGATCAGTGGGTGGAAGGTTAGGTTTTTTAAGGAGAGGCTTGAGAATAGCAAGCTTGAGTTGGTCAGGGACTTGACCTTGGGAGAGCGAGCAGTTTATGATGTCTGCTATCGGTTTAGCGATGATGTTAGGAATGGAGAACAGTAGATTGGATGGGATGTGGTCAAGTGGGTGGGACGAGGGCTTCATCTTCCTAAGGATGTTTTCAATTTCTAAGGCGGAAGTCTGCTCAAGGGAAGCCATCGAAGCTGTAGTTGCTTTGTATTGCATGTGGGTTGGGTGAGAGTGTTGTGTGCTGGTGGTGGGAGGGTAGTTCGGTTGAGGAGAGGGCCCCTTGAGAGGAGCGAGGAGGCTGTCTATTTTTTTCTCAAAGTAGATCGCCAGTTCGTTGGCTTTGTTGGATGCTTGTGCGTCTGGTATAAGAGGGGTAGTTGGTTTAGTGAGGGCTGACACATAGGAAAACAGAGCTCTAGAGTCGAAGATAAAGTGGTGGATCTTTTTTGAGAAGAATTCTTTCTTGGTTATATTGATGATGTTTCTGTAAGAGTTTAGGCAAGATTTATAAGCCAAGAGGGTAATAGTGGACGGGTTTTTTCGCCACCTGTGTTCCTTACATCTGAGCTCTTGTTTGAGCAACTTCAACTCCGGCGTGAAACAGGGTTTCCTGTTGTCCTTTTCAGGATGGAGCAATTTCGTGGTCATGGGGCATACTTGATCAGCCACCCTATTGGTGATGTTGATCCATGAGGTAGTGGCAGTGTTGACGTCTGAGAGGTTTAGTTGAGCTAGTTCTTTGGATAAATGAGAGCTGAGGATTTCTCCAGTACAAGGTTTTCTGATGGCGACTGAGGTTGCATGTGTAGTTTGGGGAGGGTGTTCCATGATCTCTAGAGCCGTGGAGATGATTCGGTGGTCCGTCCAAGGGACCTGTAGGCATGATGGATTGTTAACGGACGATATTCCTTCATTTACAAAAATGAGGTCTAACGTGTGACCTGCCTTGTGGGTGGGTTCGTTGACAATTTGCCTGAACCCCATGTAGCCGAGAGAGGAGAGTAGGGTTTCGCAGTTGGTGGAGCGAGGTAGGACATCCACGTGCAGGTTGAAGTCTCCCATGAGGATCGCTGGTTTTCCTGCATTAAGATGTTTGGCGGCTAGTTCAATGATGGGGGATGGGTCTGCCTCGAGAATTCCTGGGGGAGCGTAAATCAATCCGATTAGAAGGTATTTTGATTTGAAGAGGGCAAATTTGAGGTTAGCTGTTGTAATTGTGGCTTGTAGGGTCAGGCCTAATCCTTTTTTGGCGGCTAGGAGCAGCCCTCCTCCTCTTTTTTTGATCCTGGGAATAGAGAGTAGGTCATAAGCCTGGGTAGGTAGCTGATTTAGAAGTACTGTATCTGTAGTTTTTAACCAGGTTTCTGTGATAGCACAGATGTCTGGTTTAGTATCGTTTAGGAGGTCGTTGAGGATGTGTGATTTTTTAGAGATGGACTGAGCATTGAATAAAGTCAGTGAGAAAAGTGCCAGGCCTAGTAGTTGTGTGCAAGGCGTTATAGAGATGGGGATGATCCTCTGTTGTCGGTTGCGTGAATGTGGGTAGGGCTTAGGGAGTCTCCTCAGACGGTTGTAGAAGATAGGAATGTTGAAGGAACGCATGGTGGCTACTGGAACTACGGGCAGTGCTGGTAGATCGAGTGGGGCTGGAAAGGGAGGAGCCTGTGGCTATGATAGCTGGTGGAGCTCTGAGGCTTCTCAGAATGCTTGAACCACCAGGATGTGGTAGAAGAGGGCAGAATAAGCAATAATGGAGGCGAAGCAAATGTTGAGCCGTACTAGAGGCCGAGTCTCCACTTGGGGCTGCACGAAGGGGCGTGTAGCACTGCTGTGGTGGGGTAGTGTAGCGAAAGGAGGGCCTTTCGTCTGAATCCTCACAAAGGCTCACAAAGGAGCGCACTAAGGGGCAGGCCCCTTAGGTCGCGCTCCTTCGGGTGCGCGACGCCTGGTGAGCGACGCCCCAGGGAGCGTCTGCAATTTAAGGGCCTGAAAACAGTGCTGGGCTAGACGGCTGGGTTGGGGGTGGGAGCAGTATCACTCACCACGTGGTCCTGCTGCTTCTCTTTATTTTGCAGGTTTCTGAGCCCTCTTCTCCCTTTTTTTCTCTTAATTTCCCGGTTCACTGTTCACTGCTGGCTCACAGAAGGGAGGGGTGAGCGGGCTCTTGCCCTGACTGGGCTGTGCCGACCGCACAAGCCACTGCAGTGGAGGAGGAGAGAGACTGAGAAAGGATTGCGGCAGAAAGAGGGACGCCCAGGGAAGCGTCTGTAATTTAAATGCCTGAAAACAGTGCTGGGCTAGACGGCTGGGTTGGGGGTGGGAGCAGTATCACTCACCACGTGGTCCTGCTGCTTCTCTTTATTTTGCAGGTTTCTGAGCCCTCTTCTCCCTTTTTTTCTCTTAATTTCCCGGTTAAACATGTATCTTGTTACATGCCTTGATCTCTCTGGCTGGAAAGGCTTGTTGTCAGCATTAGTAGCATGGGATTTATTTAATGTTTGGGTACTTGCCATGTACTTATGACCTGGAATGGCCATCATTGGACATAAGATACTGGGCTTGATGGACCCTTGGTCTACACCCAGTATAGCAACTTCTTATGTTCTTATGAGGAAAGTAACGAGCTGGTTTGTTTTCTAATTCTAATCTATGAAGAAGACTGTTAGTTTGTTATAGTGGGTCACTGTTAAGAGGGTGGAGGGTATCGAAGGGATAGAACCCAGGAGATTGTCTATGGTCTCTAGATGACTTCTTGACTTCATTAATAGCTTTTAATAGTATGCCTTCTTAGTCTCATGTGTACACATGTGGTAAGTCGGATGGTGCTGTCTGCATTTGGCTTTGTCCAGTCTGACTCCAATTTGCACCTTTTCTAGTTTCCTACCCAATCTCTTTAGCTTTTCTAATTCAGATGTAAGCCATGAAGTCAGTGGAAGGTTAGTTAGGAAGGTTAGGATACCATACCAATTGAGGATTACCTCCTGCCCCAGGCTAAAAAGCGATGTTCTGAAAAAAATGGAGACAGAACATAGAGAGTTGACACTCCGGAGGTCACTGAGGGGACTTCCAATGAAATTATCAGGAGTGGGTGGGATTACGAGGATCTGACCGCTGCAGCCTTATGGTCAGCAATGAAGATCGTGGGGCCCTGGAAGGTGACTGGAGCTCTGGCACAGCTTTCTTCAAAATTTTCAAACCAAAGTCTATTTGGATTTTAGATGTAATTACTTGTCTTTCCAAATCCAATCTCAAGGTGAGCTACATTGACGTACTGTAGGTGTTACCCTGCAATCTCAGAAGCTAATTTACTAAAGGTTTATTCCATTTTGTGTCTAAGGGAAACATGCTTAGTAAATTAGATCCTAATTTTGTATCTGAGGTAAAGAAGGGTGAAAGGCTTGCCCAAAGTCAGAAGGAGTATCAGTGGGAGAAGCAGGCTTCCCTGGTTCACAGCCCAAACTCTAAACACTAAGCTACTCCTCCTTGCAAGTAATATTTAAAGTAAGTAACACTGAATGCAATTAATTCTTCCTGCTTTCCCTTCCAGGATGAAAGAGCAGTTTGCAAGCACTGAACTTGACAGATATGCTCAGTTTATTACTGAATCCCTGAAGAAGACCAAAACAAGAGAGTTTGTACCATCACAGGATGAGATCTCAGCTATCATCAGGCGACAAGAAATGACTACAACAGTGTATTGCCATGGAGGAGGATCCTGTAAAATCAGCATCAACTCCCATACAACTGCGGGTGAGGTAAGAGAATGATACTGGACACACTTCCATACCACTGCAGGTGAGGGAAGAGGAAAAGGTACTGCATACATTTCCAAGCCACGGCAAGTGAGGTAAGAGAAAGATACTGGACACACTTCCATACCACTGCAGGTGAGGGAAGAGGAAAAGTTGCTGCATACATTTCCAAACCACTGTAGATGAGGGAAGAGGAAAAGGTACTGCATACATTTCCAAACCACTGCAAGTGAGGTAAGAGAAAGATACTGGACACACTTCCATACCACTGCAGGTGAGGGAAGAGGAAAAGGTACTGCATACATTTCCAAACCACTGCAAGTGAGGTAAGAGAAAGATACTGGACACACTTCCATACCACTGCAGGTGAGGGAAGAGGAAAAGGTACTGCATACATTTCCAAACCACTGCAAGTGAGGTAAGAGAAAGATACTGGACACACTTCCATACCACTGCAGGTGAGGGAAGAGGAAAAGGTACTGCATACATTTCCAAACCACTGCAAGTGAGGTAAGAGAAAGATACTGGACACACTTCCATACCACTGCAGGTGAGGGAAGAGGAAAAGATACTGCATACATTTCCAAACCACTGCAAGTGAGGTAAGAGAAAGATACTGGACACACTTCCATCCCACTGCAGGTGAGGGAAGAGGAAAAGGTACTGCATACATTTCCAAACCACTGCAAGTGAGGTAAGAGAAAGATACTGGACACACTTCCATACCACTGCAGGTGAGGGAAGAGGAAAAGGTACTGCATACATTTCCATACCACGGCAGATGAGGGAAGAGGAAAAGATACTGCATATATTTCCATACCACTGCAGGTGAGGTAAGAGAAAGATACTGGATACATTTCCATACCACTGTGCATGAGGTAAGAAAGAAAGATACTGGACACGCTTCCATAACACTGCGGGTGAGGTAAGAGAGGAAGATAAGGGACACGCTTCCATAACACTGCGGGTGAGGTAAGAGAGGAAGATAAGGGACACGCTTCCATAACACTGCGGGTGAGGTAAGAGAGGAGGATACTGGACACGCTTCCATAACACTGCGGGTGAGGTAAGAGAGGAGGATACTGGACACGCTTCCATAACACTGCGGGTGAGGTAAGAGAGGAGGATACTGGACAATCTTCCATAACACTGCGGGTGAGGTAAGAGAGGGTTAGGGTTAGGGTAAGGGACACGCTTCCATAACACTGTGGGTGAGGTAAGAGAGGAAGATAAGGGACATGCTTCCATAACACTGCGGGTGAGGTAAGAGAGGAAGATAAGGGACACGCTTCCATAACACTGCGGGTGAGGTAAGAGAGGAAGATAAGGGACACGCTTCCATAACACTGCGGGTGAGGTAAGAGAGGAAGATAAGGGACACGCTTCCATAACACTGCGGGTGAGGTAAGAGAGGAAGATAAGGGAGACGCTTCCATAACACTGCGGGTGAGGTAAGAGAGGAGGATACTGGACACGCTTCCATAACACTGCGGGTGAGGTAAGAGAGGAAGATAAGGGTCACGCTTCCATAACACTGCGTGTGAGGTAAGCGAGGAAGCTTGGGACACGCTTCCATAACACTGCGTGTGAGGTAAGAGAGGAAGATAAGGGACACGCTTCCATAACACTGTGGGTGAAGTAAGAGAGGAGGATACTGGACACGCTTCCATAACACTGTGGGTGAGGTAAGAGAGGAGGATACTGGACACGCTTCCATAACACTGCGGGTGAGGTAAGAGAGGAGGATACTGGACATGCTTCCATAACACTGCGGGTGAGGTAAGAGAGGAAGATAAGGGACACGCTTCCATAACACTGCGGGTGAGGTAAGAGAGAAAGATAAGGGACACGCTTCCATAACACTGCGTGTGAGGTAAGCGAGGAAGCTACGGGACACGCTTCCATAACACTGCGTGTGAGGTAAGAGAGGAAGCTTCCCAGTCTTTTGCATCGAGTGTCACATGTATGATTTTTTACCCACCGGTGAGAAGTTGTACATGTGCATGCGATGCAAAGAGCTCCTGGCTCTCAGAGAACGAGTCCGATCTCTGGAGGCTAGAGTGGCAGACCTGGAGGAGCTGAGGCAGACAGAGAGGTATATAGATGAGACCTTCAGGGACATAGTAGTCAAGTCCCAACTTCAGACTGGCAGCCCTGGTGCTGCCTTGGAGGAAGAAGGTCTCATAATGGGAGAGCATCAACAAGGTGTAGCAGGAAAGGATCCTGTAGCAAGGACCTGCTCTCTAGGTGATGCATTGTCCTTTCGCACTGAGGATATCTCCCCAAGGCCTACTGCCCAGGAGGAAGGGTTAGGTCGGCCGTCATAGTTGGTGATTCAATTATTAGGAATGTAGATAGCTGGGTGGCTGGTGGGCGTGAGGATCGCCTGGTAACTTGCCTACCTGTTGCGAAGGTGGCGGACCTCACGCGTCACCTAGATAGGATTTTAGACAGTGCTGGGGAGGAGCCGGCTGTCGTGGTACACGTGGGCACCAACGACATAAGAAAATGTGGGAGGGAAGTTCTGGAAGCCAAATTTAGGCTCTTAGGTAGAAAGATTAAATCCAGAACCTCCAGGGTAGCATTCTCTGAAATGCTCCCTGTTCCACGCGCAGGTCACCAGAGGCAGGCAGAGCTCCGGAGTCTCAATGCGTGGATGAGACGATGGTGCAAGGAAGAGGGATTCAGTTTTGTTAGGAACTGGGGAACCTTTTGGGGAAGGGGGAGTCTCTTCCGAAGGGATGGGCTCCACCTTAACCAGGGTGGAACCAGACTGCTGGCGCTAACCTTTAAAAAGGAGATAGAGCAGCTTTTAAACTAGAACAAAGGGGAAAGCCGACATTCGCTCAGCAGCACATGGTTCGGAGAGAGGTATCTTTAAAGGATACTAATGATGCATTAGAATTAGGGCATCCCGACTGTGAGGTTCCAATAATTAGAAAAGTAGTCTAAGTGCCTGTAACTAAAAACTCACCTGAGCTAAAAAATTCTAACTTATCCCTATCAATTAAAAAGCAGAATAAAAATACAAACAAAAAACAAACTTTGAAATGTTTGTATGCTAATGCCAGAAGTCTAAGAAGTAAACTCCAAGTCTAAGAAGTAAACTCCAAGTCTAAGAAGTAAACGCCAAGTACTTAAAAGAATCAAACCGCTCCTGCACGTTCGAGACTTCAGAACGGTACTTCAAGCAGTTATCTTTTCTAAGATAGACTACTGCAACTCTATCTTACTAGGTCTTCCTTCCGCTTCCATCAAACCCCTTCAGATGCTCCAGAACACAGCTGCGAGAATTCTGACCAACACCAGGAGAAGAGATCACATCTCCCCCATTCTCAAGAACCTGCACTGGTTGCCTATACACTTCAGAATCATCCACAAATCCATCACTATTATCCATAAGGCCATACATCACCAAACAACGCTCGATTTACAAATTCCTCTCAGACAACACACTTCCACCAGGCCCATCAGAGAAGCCTACAAAGGATCACTCCATGTCCCCCAAACCAAAACCACTCACTACCTAACTTTCAGAGACCGAGCCTTTTCCACAGCCGGCCCTTCATTATGGAACTCTATCCCTCCGGAGCTGAGACAAGAACCATGCCTACCGACTTTTAGAAAAAGGCTTAAGACTTGGCTATTTAAACAAGCCTTCCCAGACCCGATCTAAATGATAGTAATTTTACAAGAGACAGCAAACTATACAATAGATTTCATATCATAATGTAAATAATGTAAATATTTTAATCCCTACCGTTCGGCTCTCTTATTCTAATTTCTCTTCCCAGTTTTAAGACCCTGTTGTAATGTAACTTTTGTTCTCCTTGCACTTGTTTTTCGTTTCTTGTTCTCACCCCTTGTTTTATGTAAACCGGCATGATGTGGTTTCTAATCATGAATGCCGGTATAGAAAAACGCTAAATAAAATAAATAAATAAGATGGGAGAATTAGAATGTATAGCAGTAAATGATGACATAGACTTAATTGGCATCTCAGAGACATGGTGGAAAGAGGATAATCAATGGGACAGTGCTATACCGGGGTACAAATTATATCGCAATGACAGAGAGGAGCACTCGGGAGGAGGTGTGGCGCTTTATGTCCGGGATGGCATAGAGTCCAACAAGATAAACATCCTGCATGAGACTAAATACAAAATTGAATCTTTAGGGGTAGAAATCCCTTGTGTGTCAGGGAAGACTATAGTGATAGGGATATACTACCGTCCACCTGGTCAAGATGGTGAGATGGACAGTGAAATGCTAAGAGAAATTAGGGAAGCTAACCAAATTGGTAGTGCAGTAATAATGGGAGACTTCAATTACCCCAATATAGACTGGGTAAATGTATCATCGGGTCACGCTAGAGAGATAACGTTCCTGGATGGAATAAATGATAGCTTTATGGAGCAATTGGTTGAGGAACCGAAGAGAGAGGGAGCAATTTTAGATCTAATTATCAGTGGAGCACAGGACTTGGTGAGAGAGGTAACGGTGGTGGGGCTGCTTGGCAATAGTGATCATAATATGATCAAATTTGATTTAATGACTGGAAAAGGAACAGTGTGCAAATCCAAGGCTTTTGTGCTAAACCTTTAAAAGGGAAACTTTGATAAAATGAGAAAAATTGTTAGAAAACAACTGAAAGGAGCAGCTACAAAAGTAAAAAATGTCCAAGAGGCGTGGTCATTGTTAAAAAATACCATCCTAGAAGCACAGTCCATATGTATTCCACACATTAAGAAAGGTGGAAAGAACATCGCTCTAAGCTACAACAGCAAGAGGAAATGTGGAAAAAAGGATTCGCACTCACAAAGCGGGGAGTAGCTGGCTTGTTACGGCGGTTACTACCCCAAACCAAATAAGCCTGATACTTTACTTTCAATGCATATCCAGCATAGCTCTCTGCTTCAACGGCAGGGGAGAAGAAAAACTGATACTTCACGCATATCCAGCATAGCTCTCTGCTTCAACGGCAGGGGAGAAGAAAAACTGATACTTCACGCATATCCAGCATAGCGCTCTGCTTCAATGGCAGGGGAGAAGAAAAACTGATACTTCACGCATATCCAGCATAGCTCCCTGCTTCAACGGCAGGGGAGAACAAAAACTGATACTTCACGCATATCCAGCATAGCTCTCTGCTTCAACGGCAGGGGAGAAGAAAAAAGGATTCGCACTCACAAAGCGGGGAGTAGCTGGCTTGTTACGGCGGTTACTACCCCAAACCAAATAAGCCTGATACTTTACTTTCAATGCATATCCAGCATAGCTTTCTGCTTCAACGGCAGGGGAGAAGAAAAACTGATACTACACGCATATCCAGCATAGCTCCCTGCTTCAACGGCAGGAGAGAAGAAAAACAACCAATAAGGGCTGAATAACATAGTCTGGGTAAAACAAATAAGCATGGGTGTAGCTTGCTTATTGCGGCTGTTACTTCCCCTACTACCCCTAACTAATCAAGCTTGATATTTCACTTGGATGCAGCTCCATCACTGCTCTCTACATTAATGGTGGGGGTGGAAGGGAAAGAGAACCAAAGAGCTAAGAGAAACTGATAAGTATGAGAAAAAAATGTGTGAAGCTTGCTGGGCAGACTGGATGGGCCGTTTGGTCTTCTTCTGCCGTCATTTCTATGTTTCTATGTTTCTATTAAGGCAAAACGATTACCGGCATGGTTAAAAGGGGAGGTGAAAGAAGCTATTTTAGCCAAAAGATCTTCATTCAAAAATTGGAAGAAGGATCCAACAGAAGAAAATAGGATAAAGCATAAACATTGGCAAGTTAAATGTAAGACATTGGTAAGACAGGCTAAGAGAGAATTTGAAAAGAAGTTGGCTGTAGAGGCAAAAACGCACAGTAAAAACTTTTTTAAATATATCCGAAGCAGAAAGCCTGTGAGGGAGTCAGTTGGACCGTTAGATGATCAAGGGGTTAAAGGGGCACTTAGAGAAGATAAGGCCATCGCGGAAAGATTAAATGATTTCTTTGCTTCGGTGTTTACTGAAGAGGATGTTGGGTAGGTACCTGTAATGGAGAAGGTTTTCATGGGTAATGATTCAGATGGACTGAATCAAATCATGGTGAACCTAGAAGATGTGGTAGGCCTGATTGACAAACTGAAGAGTAGTAAATCACCTGGACCGGATGGTATACACCCCAGAATTCTGAAGGAACTAAAAAATGAAATTTCAGACCTATTAGTAAAAATTTGTAACTTATCATTAAAATCATCCATTGTACCTGAAGACTGGAGGATAGCAAATGTAACCCCAATATTTAAAAAGGGCTCCAGGGGCGATCCGGGAAACTACAGACCGGTTAGCCTGACTTCAGTGCAGGAAAAATAGTGGAAAGTGTTCTAAACATCAAAATCACAGAACATATAGAAAGACATGGTTTAATGGAACAAAGTCAGCATGGCTTTACCCAGGGCAAGTCTTGCCTCACAAATCTGCTTCACTTTTTTGAAGGAGTTAATAAACATGTGGATAAAGGTGAACCAGTAGATATAGTATACTTGGATTTTCAGAAGGCGTTTGACAAAGTTCCTCATGAGAGGCTTCTAGGAAAAGTAAAAAGTCATGGGATAGGTGGCGATGGCCTTTCATGGATTGCAAACTGGCTAAAAGACAGGAAACAGAGAGTAGGATTAAATGGGCAATTTTCTCAGTGGAAGGGAGTGGACAGTGGAGTGCCTCAGGGATCTGTATTGGGACCCTTACTGTTCAATATATTTATAAATGATGTGGAAAGAAATACGACGAGTGAGATAATCAAATTTGCAGATGACACAAAATTGTTCAGAGTAGTTAAATCACAAGCAGATTGTGATAAATTGCAGGAAGACCTTGTGAGACTGGAAAATTGGGCATCCAAATGGCAGATGATATTTAATGTGGATAAGTGCAAGGTGATGCATATAGGGAAAAATAACCCATGCTATAATTACACAATGTTGGGTTCCATATTAGGTGCTACAACCCAAGAAAGAGATCTAGGTGTCATAGTGGATAACACATTGAAATCATCTGTGCAGTGTGCTGCGGCAGTCAAAAAAGCAAACAGAATGTTGGGAATTATTGGAAAAGGAATGGTGAATAAAACAGAATATGTCATGATGCCTCTGTATCGCTCCATGGTGAGACCGCACCTTGAATACTGTGTACAATTCTGGTCGCCGCATCTCAAAAAAGATATAAATGCGATGGAGAAGGTACAGAGAGAAGGGCTACCAAAATAAGGGGAATGGAACAACTCCCCTATGAGGAAAGACTAAAGAGGTTAGGACTTTTCAGCTTGGAGAAGAGACGACTGAGGGGGGGATATGATAGAGGTGTTTAAAATCATGAGAGGTCTAGAACGGGTAGATGTGAATCGGTTATTTACTCTTTCGGATAGTAGAAAGACTAGGGGGCACTCCATGAAGTTAGCATGGGACACATTTAAAACTAATCGGAGAAAGTTCTTTTTTACTCAACGCACAATTAAACTCTGGAATTTGTTGCCAGAGAATGTGGTTAGTGCAGTTAGTATAACTGTGTTTAAAAAAGGATTGGATAAGTTCTTGGAGGAGAAGTCCATTACCTGCTATTGAGTTCACTTGGAGAATGGCCACTGCCATTAGCAATGGTTACATGGAATGGGCTTGGTTTTTGGGTACTTGCCAGGTTCTTATGGCCTGGATTGGCCACTGTTGGAAACAGGATGCTGGGCTTGATGGACCCTTGGTCTGACCCAGTATGGCATTTTCTTATGTTCTTATGACACGCTTCCATAACACTGCGGGTGAGGTAAGAGAGGAGGATACTGGACACGCTTCCATAACACTGCGGGTGAGGTAAGAGAGGAGGATACTGGACATGCTTCCATAACACTGCGTGTGAGGTAAGAGAGGAAGATAAGGGACACGCTTCCATAACACTGCTGGTGAGGTAAGAGAGGCGGATACTGATCACGCTTCCATAACACTGCGGATGAGGTAAGAGAGGAGGATACTGGACACGCTTCCATAACACTGCGGGAGAGGTAAGAGAGGAGGATACTGGACACGCTTCCATAACACTGTGGGTGAGGTAAGAGAGGAGGATACTGGACACGCTTCCATAACACTGCGGGTGAGGGAAGAGAGGAAGATAAGAGAGACGCTTCCATAACACTGCGGGTGAGGTAAGAGAGGAAGATAAGGGACACGCTTCCATAACACTGCGGGTGAGGTAAGAGAGGAAAAGATACTGGACATGCTTCCATAACACTGCGGGTGAGGGAAGAGAGGAAGATAAGAGAGACGCTTCCATAACACTGCGGGTGAGGTAAGAGAGGAAGATAAGGGACACGCTTCCATAACACTGCGGGTGAGGTAAGAGAGGAAAAGATACTGGACATGCTTCCATAACACTGCGGGTGAGGGAAGAGAGGAAGATAAGAGAGACGCTTCCATAACACTGCGGGTGAGGTAAGAGAGGAAGATAAGGGACACGCTTCCATAACACTGCGGGTGAGGTAAGAGAGGAAAAGATACTGGACATGCTTCCATAACACTGCGGGTGAGGTAAGAGGAAATGATACTGGACACGCTTCCATAACACTGCGGGTGAGGTAAGAGAGGAGGATACTGGACACGCTTCCATAGCACTGCGGGTGAGGTAAGAGAGGAGGATACTGGACACGCTTCCATAACACTGCGGGTGAGGTAAGAGAGGAGGATACTGGACATGCTTCCATAACACTGCGGGTGAGGGAAGAGAGGAAGATAAGAGAGACGCTTCCATAACACTGCGGGTGAGGTAAGAGAGGAAGATAAGGGACACGCTTCCATAACACTGCGGGTGAGGTAAGAGAGGAAAAGATACTGGACATGCTTCCATAACACTGCGGGTGAGGTAAGAGGAAATGATACTGGACACGCTTCCATAACACTGCGGGTGAGGTAAGAGAGGAAGATACTGGACACGCTTCCATAACACTGCGGGTGAGGTATGTTACGGCCTCCTTATGGATAGTAGTGGAACCACAGTTTAGACCGCTTACCTTGTGGTTGGAGAGTTGGGAACCAGGGGGTAAGCCCAGAGGTTGATAGATAATTCCGGTCGAGGCAGGCAGCAGATAGAGTAGTCCAGTAGGCAGTCCGAGTCGGGGCAGGCAGCGATCAGACAGGAACCAAGCAGATAATCCAAATAGGCAGGCAGCAAGCAGAGTAGTCCGGTAGGCAGTCCGAGTCGGGGCAGGCAGCGGGCAATCAGGAACCAAGCAGATAATCCGAATGGGCAGGCAGCAGGCAGAGTAGTCCGGTAGGCAGTCCGAGTCGGGGTCAAAAGACAGCGAAAACAGCAGCTAATCCCACAGAGAGTCCGAGGAACCAATGTGGCCGAAGCAGAGAGCTAGAGACACTGCTCTCTTTAAATAACCCTTTTTCCCACGCAAATGCGCCTCTCCCGGCGTCTGACGTCAGGGGGCGTGGCCAGCCCCCGAATCGCGCGATGCTTTGTGCCTTGTTCTGTGCCGGAGTGCTGGCGCGTCTGACGCAGAGAAATGCCCCGACCACCACCGGGCCGCGGAGAGGACGCTGCGATGTCCGTCCTGCTGTTCCCCGGATCCAGGCCGATCCCACCCGCGCGCTGCCCTGCTCTAACCCGCGCACCCGAGGTAACAGTACCCCCCCCGGAAGGCCCCCCCCTCCGCCCCCGGGGTCCAGGCTTGGAGGGAAAGCGAAGATGGAAGGCCCGGAGTAACCGAGGAGCCTGAACATGGGACGAAGGCTCCCAAGTATTCTCCTCAGGGCCAAAGTTCTTCCAGGAAATAAGGTATTGAAGCCGCCCCCGTACGCGTCTGGAGTCTAAGATATCGTGGACTTCGTAGCGGGTGTCATCAGGAAGCACGGAGACAACAGGCTTCCGGGACCGGTGCGGCCAAGTCATGACAGCAGGCTTCAGCAACGAAACGTGGAAGGCGTTGTGAACCCGCAAGGAGGAGGGCAGGCATAGTCTATAAGTGACCGGATTGAGCTGTCGAGCGATAGGAAAGGGTCCAATGAAACGAGGCGCGAATTTAGCCGACGGTAAACGTAAGCGAAGGTGGCGGGTGCTCAACCAGACGAGGTCTCCACATCGAAGATTGGGGGCCGGACACCGAGACTTATCAGCCTGAAGCTTCATGGCAGCAGCGTGCTTGGTCAACAAAGCATGCGTCTCAGACCAGAGGCGGGCCATAGAGGTAACCGTGGCAGTAACCGCAGGGCAATCGGAGGAGGTGCGGACGGGCAAAGGGAAATTCAGGTGCCGACCAAACACCAAGAAAAACGGAGAGCGGCCAGCGGCCTGATGAACATGATTGTTGTGGGAGATCTCGGCCCAAACCAACAGGGAAGCCCAATCATCCTGACGGTGATTCACGTAGGCCCGGAGGAATGCCTTTACCGATTGATTGGTACGCTCGGTAAGGCCGTTAGATTGAGGGTGATAGGCAGAGGAGAAATCAAGCTTCACCCGGAGAAGATTGCAAAGATCAGTCCAAAACCGCGCCGTAAACTGTACCCCACGGTCAGAAACAATACTAAGGGGAAGGCCATGAAGACGAAAAACATGGTGCAAAAAAAGTTTGGCCAGTTCAGGAGCGGAGGGCAACCCAGGAAGGGGAAGGAAATGCGCCATCCGAGAAAAACGATCCACCACAACCCAGATGACCGTATTACCACCAGAGGGCGGGAGATCGGTAATAAAATCGGTGGCAATATGGGTCCATGGAGACGTAGGAGGAGGAAGCGGATGCAACAGGCCAAGAGGCCGCCGTCGAGGCGTCTTCTGCGCCGCACAGACGGGACACGAGTCCACAAAGGCCTTGACGTCCCTCTCCCAATGAGGCCACCAATAATGTCTTGATAGAAGGCCCTTGGAACGGGCAACCCCCGGGTGACCAGCCAAGGGATCAGAGTGACACCATCGTAGAACCTTTAAGCGCAACCGCTTGGGTACAACGGTCTTCCCCAGGGGGACAGTGAAGGTGGCAGCCAACTGGAGTTGAGCGGGATCAATGAGAAAGCGGGGGGGATCCGGAGCATCAACAATATCAAAGCTACGGGAAAGAGCGTCGGCGCGGACGTTCTTCTGTGCAGGCCGGAAACGGACCAAAAAATGAAACCTGCTAAAAAAAAGTGCCCACCGGGCTTGTCGAGGGTTCAAACGCTGGGCAGTCGCCAAATATTCAAGATTTTTATGGTCCGTATAGACCGTAACAACATGGCGGGCGCCTTCCAAAAGGTGTCGCCACTCTTCCAAGGCCAATTTTATGGCCAAGAGTTCTCGGTCACCAATAGTATAGTTACGTTCCGCAGGTGTGAATTTTTTAGAAAAGAAGGCACATGTTACCCACTGGTCCTCTGCAGATTTCTGGAGGAGAACTGCCCCTACCCCAACAGCCGAGGCGTCCACTTCGAGGGTAAAAGGTCTCGCAGGATCGGGTCGTTGAAGACATAGATCCTTGGTAAATTCTGTCTTTAAATGTTGAAAAGCGAGGACTGCCTCCTCTGGCCAGCTTTGTATAGAGGCTCCCTTCTTAGTGAGAGCTGTAAGAGGTGCCACTAAGGAAGAAAAATGGGGAATAAATTGTCTATAATAGTTAGAAAACCCTAAAAATCTTTGTAAGGCTCTTAACCCCACCGGTTGAGGCCATTTGAGAATGGCACTGAGTTTGTCAGGGTCCATGGCTAAGCCTTTGTTGGAGACAATATATCCGAGAAAAGGTAGCTGTTGCTTGTGGAAGACACACTTCTCCAACTTGGCAAACAGTTTATGCTCCCGTAGGCGTTGCAAAACTTGGCGAACATGACTGACATGTTGAGGCAGTGACTGAGAAAAGATCAATATATCGTCTAAATACACAATGACGTGGGAGTAAAGGATATCACGAAAGATGTCATTGATCATGTCCTGAAACACCGCGGGGGCATTACAAAGTCCAAAAGGCATCACTCGATATTCGTAGTGGCCATCATGTGTATTAAACGCGGTTTTCCACTCATCCCCCTCTCGAATTCTTATCAGATTGTAGGCCCCCCGTAAGTCCAATTTGGTAAGATTTGAGCTCCTTTTATCCGGTCAAACAGTTCAGAAATGAGAGGAATTGGATACTTGTTCTTCCTAGTGATGTCATTAAGACCACGGTAGTCAATGCAGGGTCTTAAAGACCCATCCTTCTTTTTAACAAAAAAGAACCCGGCTCCTGCCGGGGAAGTAGAAGGTTGAATAAACCCACGCTCCAGGTTCTCCGCAATATATTGATGTAGAGCCATTGACTCGGGTTCCGATAAGGTGTAAATTCTTCCCTTGGGTGGAGACTTCCCGGGCAGAAGATCAATGGCACAATCATACTGTCGGTGGGGTGGTAAAGATTCCGCGTGTTGCTTGTTGAAAACATCTTGAAAATCCCGGTAAGAGCGCGGAAGTCCATTAGAAAGTTGCGTCGCGTGCAGGGAAATTTTGTGATAATCCCTAAGGCAGTGTTGGAAGCAAAATGGGCTCCATGTCGCGAGCTGTAGCGAGGCCCAATCTAGGTGAGGTTGATGAATCCGTAACCACGGTAATCCCAATATGATCTGGTTCACGGACGAAGGAAGGACATAGAGCTGGATGTTCTCTTGGTGGAGAACACCGGTATGAAGCAACAGAGGCTTGGTAATATAAGAGATGTGCATTCCCACAGGCTGCCCCGATACTGAGGTAACTGACAAAGGAGTAGGTAATGATTCCACCGGAATCCGATATTTCTGCACCAGATGTTCCTGAATAAAGTTACCTGCCGCCCCGGAGTCTATGAAGGCCTGGAAATGTAATGATTCGTTGTTCATACAGATCGTTGTGGGTAATAATAGTTGAGGAGAGGGAATGGTGGAACCCAGGGAGGCCTCTCCTACCCGACCTAGGTCCGTGAGTTTCCCGGCTTGTTGGGACATTTATTGAGGAAATGTCCAGCTCCGGCGCAGTACATGCAGAGATTCTTTGCTCGTCGGCGATTCCGTTCCTCGGGAGTCAGTCGAAATCTATCTATTTGCATGGGTTCTTCCGTGTCCCCTGAAGCCTGGATAGTTTGTGGAACGACCATAGGTTGCTGAAAGGTAGGAGCCAAACGAAAATTTCTCCGAGTGGCAGCTCGCTCTCGCGTCCGTTCTTGAAAGCGTAAATCCAATCGAATGGCTAGTCGGATTAACCCTTCCAGGGTCTCTGGGGGATCTCTACCAGCTAATTGGTCCTTTATATTCTCTGCTAGTCCTTGTCGAAAAATGGCTGTGAGGCTCTCCTCTCCCCAAGCAAGTTCGGCTGCCAAAGTGCGAAACTGAATAGCATATTCTCCCACTGATCGAGATCCTTGTTTTATCTGGAGTAATTCATTCGCTGCGGAAGAAGAACGTCCCGGCTCATCAAAAATCAGACGGAATTCCTTAAGAAACCGATCCAGAGAGTTAAGGATAGGATCGTCTCGTTCCCATAAGGGAGAGGCCCATGCCAATGCGGGACCCTCCAACAAGGACAGGAGGAAGGTGGTCTTGGTCTTATCATTGGGGAAGGAGGCAGGTTGTAGCGAGAACTGCATCCGGCACTGGTTGATGAATCCTCGACATAAGGCAGCATTTCCATTAAATCGAGGCGGAGGTGGTACCCGGACAGGGGCAGGAGCAGCCGCCATGCTGGGCGCTGTAGCAGTCGGAATGTGGGCTAGAGCATCCATACGTGCAACCAATCGATCCAGTACCCCCGTGACTTGATCTAAAACCCCCTGTTGTTGCTGAATCTTGTTTGCCATTCCGGGAATGGCTTGTAAGGCGGTCAAATCAACTGATTCCATGGCTTCGGCCAACTGTTACGGCCTCCTTATGGATAGTAGTGGAACCACAGTTTAGACCGCTTACCTTGTGGTTGGAGAGTTGGGAACCAGGGGGTAAGCCCAGAGGTTGATAGATAATTCCGGTCGAGGCAGGCAGCAGATAGAGTAGTCCAGTAGGCAGTCCGAGTCGGGGCAGGCAGCGATCAGACAGGAACCAAGCAGATAATCCAAATAGGCAGGCAGCAAGCAGAGTAGTCCGGTAGGCAGTCCGAGTCGGGGCAGGCAGCGGGCAATCAGGAACCAAGCAGATAATCCGAATGGGCAGGCAGCAGGCAGAGTAGTCCGGTAGGCAGTCCGAGTCGGGGTCAAAAGACAGCGAAAACAGCAGCTAATCCCACAGAGAGTCCGAGGAACCAATGTGGCCGAAGCAGAGAGCTAGAGACACTGCTCTCTTTAAATAACCCTTTTTCCCGCGCAAATGCGCCTCTCCCGACGTCTGACGTCAGGGGGCGTGGCCAGCCCCCGAATCGCGCGATGCTTTGTGCCTTGTTCTGTGCCGGAGTGCTGGCGCGTCTGACGCAGAGAAATGCCCCGACCACCACCGGGCCGCGGAGAGGACGCTGCGATGTCCGTCCTGCTGTTCCCCGGATCCAGGCCGATCCCACCCGCGCGCTGCCCTGCTCTAACCCGCGCACCCGAGGTAACAAGGTAAGAGAGGAGGATACTGGACACGCTTCCATAACACTGCGGGTGAGGTAAGAGAGGAGGATACTGGGCATGCTTCCATAACACTGCGGGTGAGGGAAGAGAGGAAGATAAGAGAGACGCTTCCATAACACTGCGGGTGAGGTAAGAGAGGAAGATAAGGGACACGCTTCCATAACACTGCGGGTGAGGTAAGAGAGGAAGATAAGAGAGACGCTTCCATAACACTGCAGGTGAGGTAAGAGAGGAAAAGATACTGGACACGCTTCCATAACACTGCGGGTGAGGTAAGAGGAAATGATACTGGACACGCTTCCATAACACTGCGGGTGAGGTAAGAGAGGAGGATACTGGACACGCTTCCATAACACTGCGGGTGAGGTAAGAGAGGAGGATACTGGACACGCTTCCATAACACTGCGGGTGAGGTAAGAGAGGAGGATACTGGACATGCTTCCATAACACTGCGGGTGAGGGAAGAGAGGAAGATAAGGGACACGCTTCCATAACACTGCGGGTGAGGTAAGAGAGGAAGATAAGGGACACGCTTCCATAACACTGCGGGTGAGGTAAGAGAGGAAGATAAGGGACAGGCTTCCATAACACTGCGGGTGAGGTAAGAGAGGAAGATAAGGGACAGGCTTCCATAACACTGCGGGTGAGGTAAGAGAGGAAGATAAGGGACACGCTTCCATAACACTGCGGGTGAGGTAAGAGAGGAGGATAAGGGACACGCTTACATAACACTGCGGGTGAGATAAGAGAGGAGCATAAGGGACACGCTTCCATAACACTGCGGGTGAGGGAAGAGAGGAAGATAAGGGACACGCTTCCATAACACTGCGGGTGAGGGAAGAGAGGAAGATAAGGGACACGCTTCCATAACACTGCGGGTGAGGGAAGAGAGGAAGATAAGGGACACGCTTCCATAACACTGCGGGTGAGGGAAGAGAGGAAGATAAGGGACACGCTTCCATAACACTGCGGGTGAGGGAAGAGAGGAAGATAAGGGACACGCTTCCATAACACTGCGGGTGAGGGAAGAGAGGAAGATAAGGGACAGGCTTCCATAACACTGCGGGTGAGGTAAGAGAGGAAGATAAGGGACACGCTTCCATAACACTGCGGGTGAGGTAAGAGAGGAAGATAAGGGACACGCTTCCATAACACTGCGGGTGAGGTAAGAGAGGAGGATAAGGGACACGCTTCCATAAAACTGCGGGTGAGGTAAGAGAGGAGGATAAGGGACACGCTTCCATAACACTGCGGGTGAGGGAAGAGAGGAGGATAAGAGACACGCTTCCATAACACTGCGGGTGAGGGAAGAGAGGAGGATAAGGGACACGCTTCCATAACACTGCGGGTGAGGGAAGAGAGGAAGATAAGGGACACGCTTCCATAACACTGCGGGTGAGGTAAGAGAGGAAGATAAGAAATATGCTTCCATAACACTGCGGGTGAGGGAAGAGAGGAAGATAAGGGACACGCTTCCATAACACTGCGGGTGAGGTAAGAGAGGAAGATAAGGGACACGCTTCCATAACACTGCGGGTGAGGTAAGAGAGGAAGATAAGGGACACGGTTCCATAACACTGCGGGTGAGGTAAGAGAGGAGGATAAGGGACACGCTTCCATAACACTGCGGGTGAGGTAAGAGAGGAAGATAAGAGAGACGCTTCCATAACACTGCGGGTGAGGTAAGAGAGGAAGATAAGAGAGACGCTTCCATAACACTGCGGGTGAGGTAAGAGAGGAAGATAAGGGACACGCATCCATAACACTGCGGGTGAGGTAAGAGAGGAAGATAAGGGACACGCATCCATAACACTGCGGGTGAGGTAAGAGAGGAAGATAAGGACACGCATCCATAACACTGCGGGTGAGGTAAGAGAGGAAGATAAGAGAGACGCTTCCATAACACTGCGGGTGAGGAAAGAGAGGAAGATAAGGGACATGCTTCCATAACACTGCGGGTGAGGTAAGAGAGGAGGATAAGGGAGACGCTTCCATAACACTGCGGGTGAGGTAAGAGAGGAAGATAAGAGAGACGCTTCCATAACACTGCGGGTGAGGTAAGAGAGGAAGATAAGAGAGACGCTTCCATAACACTGCGGGTGAGGTAAGAGAGGAAGATAAGGGACAAGCTTCCATAACACTGCGGGTGAGGTAAGAGAGGAAGATAAGGGACACTCTTCCATAACACTTTTTTTAGGTAAGAGAGGAAGATAAGGGACACGCTTCCATAACACTTTTTTGAGGTAAGAGAGGAAGATAAGGGACATGCTTCCATAACACTGCGGGTGAGGTAAGAGAGGAAGATAAGGGACACGCTTCCATAACACTGCGGGTGAGGTAAGAGAGGAAGATAAGGGACACTCTTCCATAACACTGCGGGTGAGGTAAGAGAGGAAGATAAGGGACAGGCTTCCATAACACTGCGGGTGAGGAAAGAGAGGAGGATAAGGGAGACGCTTCCATAACACTGCGGGTGAGGTAAGAGAGGAAGATAAGGGACACGCTTCCATAACACTGCGGGTGAGGTAAGAGGGGTCTGCTTATACTCCTATACTATTTTGTCTTTGAAATTTACATAAAGTACATGCACTAAATGCACCCATGAACTTTACAAGTGTGTGGCTAAGCTGCTACTCCGCTCACTGAATTGCTTGCTCTATAATTTCTAGAATTTGTTCTCAGGTATTGTGGTCCCCCACTGGTTATCAAGCTTCTTTAATTTTTCTGAAAGGTTTATTGTCCATGCAATGTAACACAGCAGTATTCAAGCCAACACTGCTTCTGTTAAGACTTCTAGCTTTTGTGTAGCAGCACTTTTGAATTTTGTTCTTGTCCATTGGCTTAGGGTGTGTGGCACAGAGATGAACAGTAAAAACTTTTTCCTTTGAAGTGCTTTTATTTACAGTCTTCAGCATCAGCATCTGACATATTACAAAACCAAACCAGGCCTGCTATATTTCTAAGGGCTTCCTTTTCCTGCTGACTTTTATATTTTAGCTTCACAATTACAAAACATAAACTCAGTCTAGCTACTGTCAGGGGCTGCCTATTCCCTCTGTAATCTTACAGGAGCTGTCTTCTCCTGGACTACCAGGGCCTGATAAACCTTCTAGGCCCTGACTCTTATCCTCAGCTATGGGATCCTTCCTGGGACCATAATTCCTTGTTCCCTGTACGTACCCGGATCAGTCCAGACTGTGGGTTGAGCCTCCTTTCCAGCAGGTGGAGACAGACTAAAACTGAAAGGATATCCTATATGAGGACAGAGCCTATCCTGCAACCCTTCAGTATTCGTCTGTCTCCAGCAGGTGCAGCATGTCTCCCTTTGGTCTCCTGATCTAGGCTAGTCAGCCTTCTTTCTCTTCCTTCCTTCTGGGATCAAGCAAGTACTTATTCTTTAGGGATTTTGTAGTTGTTTTCTTCCTGTTAAAATAAAGTTAAAAAGTTTAGTCAGGAAGTTGTGGATTTTTTCTTCAGGAGACGGTTCGTCTCCTGGCTCTTGCCGGACTCAGGGGGGCTTTGCCCCTTGTGCAGTGCATAGCCTGTGTCCGTTACCGCTTCCAGGTGTGGGGACCGAGTCTTTCCAGGGCTCGTCTCCCCCTCCCCTCTGGCTGCCGAAGGGTCTTAATGTTAAGCTGCTGTGCTCAGTTTAAAAAAAGAAAAAAAAAGTGACACAGAAACAGGCTTAAGTTTAAAAGTGCTCCCAGTGCTTTTGATACTTACCTACAGCAGCAGATCAATATTTTGTCTCTTTCTCCCCCACCTGGGTTGAACCGGCAGCCAGACAGGCAGGAGTCAGCAGGTTTCCCCCCTGCTTCACTCCGGGCCTCCAGGCTGTCAATCAAACTTTTCTCTGCAGCCTTTTTTTATTCAGAGCCGCTCTCTTTTATTTATTTATTTAAAATTTTTGTATAACGACATTCGTTAAGAAAACATCACATCGGTTTCCATGAAACATAAACTGGCCAACGGGGCTTTACAATGAAACTGATAAGGGAACTGGGTAGGGGGGAAGAGGGGGAAAACGAGGGGAAAAAAACTGTACAAATAGATAATAAAATGGTTAAATATAAGCAATGATAAATTATATACAAGTATTAAATACTTGTATATAATGCAAAATTATTTACAACAAAGGGTTCTGGGGTGGGGGTTTGGAGGGGAAATCGGGAGTATGCTTGGGGGGCGAGGGGGGGGAGATAGGTAGTATGCTTGAGGGGCAATGGGGGGGGGGGGGTGGGAGAAGAACTAACAAGCTAAAATATAAAAGTTAATAAACATGTGGATAAAGGTGAACCGGTAGATATAGTATACTTGGATTTTCAGAAGGCGTTTGACAAAGTTCCTCATGAGAGGCTTCTAGGAAAAGTAAAAAGTCATGGGATAGGTGGCGATGTCCTTTCGTGGATTGCAAACTGGCTAAAAGACAGGAAACAGAGAGTAGGATTAAATGGGCAATTTTCTCAGTGGAAGGGAGTGGACAGTGGAGTGCCTCAGGGATCTGTATTGGGACCCTTACTGTTCAATATATTTATAAATGATCTGGAAAGAAATACGACGAGTGAGATAATCAAATTTGCAGATGACACAAAATTGTGCAGAGTAGTTAAATCACAAGCAGATTGTGATAAATTGCAGGAAGACCTTGTGAGACTGGAAAATTGGGCATCCAAATGGCAGATGAAATTTAATGTGGATAAGTGCAAGGTGATGCATATAGGGAAAAATAACCCATGCTATAATTACACAATGTTAGGTTCCATATTAGGTGCTACAACCCAAGAAGAGATCTAGGTGTCATAGTGGATAACACATTGAAATCGTCGGTTCAGTGTGCTGCGGCAGTCAAAAAAGCAAACAGAATGTTGGGAATTATTAGAAAAGGAATGATGAATAAAACAGAAAATGTCATAATGCCTCTGTATCGCTCCATGGTGAGACCGCACCTTGAATACTGTGTACAATTCTGGTCGCCGCATCTCAAAAAAGATATAATTGCGATGGAGAAGGTACAGAGAAGGGCTACCAAAATGATAAGGGGAATGGAACAGCTCCCCTATGAGGAAAGACTAAAGAGGTTAGGACTTTTCAGCTTGGAGAAGAGACGACTGAGGGGGGATATGTTAGAGGTGTTTAAAATCATGAGAGGTCTAGAACGGGTAGATGTGAATCGGTTATTTACTCTTTCGGATAGTAGAAGGACTAGGGGACCCTCCATGAAGTTAGCATGGGGCACATTTAAAACTAATCGGAGAAAGTTCTTTTTTACTCAACGCACAATTAAACTCTGGAATTTGTTGCCAGAGAATGTGGTTCGTGCATTTAGTATAGCTGTGTTTAAAAAAGGATTGGATAAGTTTTTGGAGGAGAAGTCCATTACCTGCTATTAGGTTCACTTAGAGAATAGCCACTGCCATTGGCAATGGTTGCATGGAATGGACTTAGTTTTTGGGTGCTTGCCAGGTTCTTATGGCCTGGATTGGCCACTGTTGGAAACAGGATGCTGGGCTTGATGGACCCTTGGTCTGACCCAGTATGGCATTTTCTTATGTTCTTAAGCAGGGGGGTTCATGTGTAGGCTTGTGTAAAGAGCCAGGTCTTGAGATTTTGTCTGAATTTTTTGGCGCAGGTCTCATGGCGTAGGTGGGTGGGGATAGAGTTCCATAGGGAAGGTCCAGCTAGGGATAGCGCACGTTGTTTGGTGGTTGTTAGGTGGAAGAGTTTGGGAGAAGGAGTGTGAATGTTTGCTGTGTAGGGCGTTCTGGTGGGTCTGGAGGAGAAACGGATGTGTAAACTGTCTGAGAACCAGAGCATGTCAGGGTTGTGGACGGCTTTATGTATGAGGGTGAGAGTTTTAAACTGGATTCTGGCTGTGATGGGGAGCCAGTGAAGTTGTTTGAGAACAGGTGTGATGTGTTCTTTTCTACGGGAGCCGGTTAATCCACGTGCGGCTGCATTTTGAAGCAGCTGAAGGGGGGCAAGGCTGTTCTTCGAGAGACCTAGGAGTAAAGCGTTGGAGTAGTCTATTTTGGATAGTATAAGGGCTTGTAGGGCAGTTCTAAAGTCGTTAAGATGCAGGAGGGGTTTGAGTTTTTTGAGAGTGTGTAGTTTGTAGTAACAGTCTTTGGTGGAGGAGATAAATTTCTGAAGGCTGAATTGGGGGTCAAGGGTGACACCTAGGTCTCTTACGGTTTGGGAGAATGTAGGGAGGGAGGGGGGTGAATTGGCTGCAAGCAGGCAGCCTGCCTCTTCTCTGCCAGCCCCTTTGTGCTTTTTTGCAAGGGGACCTCTTCTCTGCCTCCCTGCCGGGTGGGGTAGGTCCCTCCTCGGCAGGGCTGGCAAATTTAACCCAGGGATCAACTCCCCAGAGCTTGGCCAGGCCGGGAAAGCCCGGGAACGGTGGCCATTTTGGATTTTTTGTCGGCTCCATTTTCGGAGCTCCCTGGGGCTGGCGGGCCGATTTTTTTGGAGCTATCCCCCGATTTCAGCCCCCTGGCCCCCCAGGATGGGTTTTCTGTCACCCTCTTGCCTCTCCCTCCCCTCCCCCACCAGGGACTTCCAGGGCTCGTTTTCTATCTGATTTTGCCCTCCTCCTGCGAAGATTTTATTTAGCGAGCCTGCAGGAGGAGGAGCAAAGTTCCCCCCCGGCAAAAAAAAAATATTTTTTTTCTCACTCCACACAGTTGACGGTTAGACCGGCTGCAGAGCCCCCGGGGTCCCTTGGGGCAAGGGTGGTCCTGGGAGTGCCCCTCCCCCGACCTCCCGGTGGATCCGGTACCCCTGGATCCTGCCGCTAATCCGGATACAGAGGATACCCTTCCACCCCTTACGGCCTCTTTGCCCAAGGATATGGACCCGGTCCTGGCGGGAATCAGGGATCCGGCAATCGCCTTCCCCTCTCATCCCACGCACAAGTTGTAGCGCCTGCGGGAATGGAACGCTCCCGAGTCGGGACTCTAGGCGGGCCGTGCACTAGATAAGCTCCCCCTCCCGGAGGTATGCTTAGATTAAAAAAAAACAAAAAACAAAAGACAATAATCCCTCCGGGGACTACTTATGCGATCACAATACAGGAGGGTTTCCCGGCTTTTAAAGCCGCACAGGTCCGCAAGCTCAAGGCTCATGTGATGCGCATTTTTGATGTCCTGGTGCTGGGGGTGCGTGCGCCTATTTGCAGCAGTCTCATGCTGCGGGCAGGACTCAGGTGGGTTCAAAGTTGCTCTGCACCCGGGACCCCCCGTGGGCAGATGCTGCGCTTACGACCTTCTCCACATCCAGGCAAAAGCGATGGCTATGGCGAGGTCCGCCAAACGGCTCCTCTGGCTGTGCCATTGGTAAGCCGATCCGTCCTCCAAAGCCCGGTTGGGCACGTTGCTGTTCAAAGGTAAGCTGTTCCTTGGCAAGGGCCTTGAGAAACTATGGATTCCTTGGGGGAAAGTAAGGTCCATAGGCTTCTGAAGGACCATCCGAAACTATCCCGTTCCTTTACACCCTCTTGTTCACGTTATCTGGGCCAGAGACGGTATACCCCACACGGGCAGGGTGACTCCTCAGGGGGTTTTTCCGTCTTGCTCGCAGTCTTGGTCGCAGCCTTCCCGTGGGCACCATCCATTTCGTGAGGGCCAGCCCACGCGCTCCATCCTTACGCCTGCCACACAATGAAGTTCACTTGACTCTTTCCTCGGTCCCCTTCCTAGGCGGTCGACTCTCCATGTTTTTCGTGGCATGGGTCAAATTCATGTCGGACTAGTGGGTCCTCGAATTCCTCAGAGATGGGTACACCTTCGCTTTGCTCGAGATTCGAGATCCTTTTTCTATTTCCCCGGGCGGTCGGTCCCAGCGGCAAGCGGTAGAGCAAACCCCCGCCTGGCCCCTGTGTCTGGGCGTGGTGGTCCCGGTTCCAGATAGCAAACTTGCCGCAGGCCAGTATTCTATTTACTTCACTGTTCCCTAACAGGACGGGTCTTCGTCCGATCTTAGACCTCACAAGAGTCAACCAGGCCCTCAAGATCCCGCTTTCCACATGAAAACTCTGCAAGTGGTCCTCGTGCTGTTTTGGCCCGGAGAGTTCCTCGCCTCACTTGCTTTGACAGAGGCGTGTTTCCATATTCCGATTCATCGTGGCTACCGTAGTCTCTTCGCGTTCACATCCTCCACCGGGAATTCCAGTTCAGGGCGGTTCCCTTTGGTCTCGCGATGGCACCTCGCGCCTTCACCAAAGTCATGGTGGTGGCAGCTGCTCTCCGCCGGAAAGGGATCCTTGTTCACCCCTACCGGGACGTCTGTCTCATCAGGGCCAAGGCGGAGGCTCTTGCTGTCAGGCGGTGGATCTTGTGTTACCTCTCCTCGCGTCTCTCGGGTGCATACTGAATTTCTCCAAGAGCTACCTTCAGCCCTCCCAGGAATTAGGGTTCCTGGGAGCCCACCTCGACAACCGGGTGGGCAAGGTCTTTTTGCCTCGCGCGCGGGCTCTCGAGTTGATCGGCCGGTTTCAGAGTTGGGTCTTGCTGCCTACTCCAGTGACCTGTGTCTGCCTGCAGGTCTCGGGCCCCTTGGCTTCTGCCATTGACCTTGTCCCTTGGGCTTTTGCTCATATGCTACCATTCCAGAAAGCTTTGCTGTCCCGTTGGCAGACAGTGTCGGAACAGTTTCACACAGTCCTCCCGTTTTTTGGGCCTTACTGTCACCGACTTGCAGTGGTGGCTTTCCCTTCCTCATTTGCTACAGGGAAAGCCTCTCCAAGTCCCTCAGTGGACGATAGTAACCACGGACGCCAGTCTCTCGGACTGGGGCGCGGTCTGCCTCTCCCAGTACGCCCAGGGGATCTGACCGGCAGCTCAGTCTTGCTGGCACATCATTCGGTTAGAGGCTCGGGCGATGTTTCTAGCTCTTCTGGAGTTTCTTCCCCTCATCCGTGGCAAGGCGATACGGGGCTTGTCCGACAGCTCCTCCACTGTGGCTTGTCAATCGCCAAGGAGGCGCCCGCAGTCCGCTGATGGCCCTGGAAACAAGCAGTCTCTTCGCCTGGGCAGAGCGACATCTACAGTGCCCGGCGGCCTCCCACATTGTGGGCAAGGGGAATGTTCAGGCTGATTTTCTCAGTCGTCAGTCGCTCGATCCCGGGGAGTGGGAACTCTCTGACGCAGCCATGAATCTCATCGTCGACAGGTGGTCCCCCACCACCTGGGCCTCATGGCGACCCTTTGCAATGCCAAGCAAATTGGTTCTTCCGCCGCTGGAGGGAACACGGCTCGGAGGGCGTAGATGCTTTGGCTCTCCTTGGCCGGCGGACGTCCTTCTGTACGTGTTTCCCCCCATGGCCTCTGGTCAGGAAAGTTCTCAGAAGAATGGAACTCCACCGGGGTCCCGTGGTTCTGGTAGCACCAGAGTGGCCGCGCAGGCCATGATTCGCGGATTTTCTCAACATACCGCCGGACGGACCTCTACGGCTACGCCATTTTCCTCGGCTCCTTCGTCAAGGACCTGTATTTTTCGACCAGGCCAATCTCTCCTGTCTAGCGGCCTCGTTTTTGAAAGATGATGCCTAAAGCACAAGGGCTATTAGGAGGAGGTCATCTTCACCTTGTTGCAGGCCCGGAAACAGTTGACTTCCCTGGCGTACGCGCGTAGCTGGAACGTGTTTGAAGCTGTTTGTGCGGAGTCTTGTATCTCAGCGCTCTCCGCCCCGATCTCGTTAGTCCTCTCTTCCCCAAGAAGATCTTCTCCCCTCTCGGCTCTCTCCTGGGTCGGGTAGAATGTCATCACTGAACGGGCCACCCGGATGTGATTGGTGCTTGAAGGGCGTCAAGCATCTATGTCCACCTTCTCGGCCGCTTGCCCGTCGGGGAGTTTTAGTCTGATCCTTCGGGCCCTTTGTGCAGCTCTGTTCGAACCTTTCCTTCGCGCTACCTTGAAAGTTCCTACGCTTAAGACTGTCTTTCTGGTCTCTATCTCTTATGCTCGTCGGATCTTAGTGATCCTACGCGCTGTCCTGTCAGGAACCTTTTGTTTTGCAATTTTCTGATTCTGGGGTATCCCTCGAGACGGGCCCTTCCTTCTTAGTGAAGGTTCTTCTAACCTCCATGTCAACCTGTCGGCAGAACTCCCTGCATTTTCCCCTGCGACTGGGGACGATTTCCATAAACTTGATACTATACGAGTTCTACTTCGCTATCTCCAGGTTACCCATGGCTTTCGGGTCTTGGTTCATCTTTTGTCCTCTGGAGTGGGCCCATTCGGGGTACGCCGGCTTCTAAGACCACTATCGCGCGGTCGTTGAAGGAAGCAATCTCCTCCGCCTCTCTTTGTCGAGGACGGGCGGTTCCCAAGGGCCTTACGGCTCATTCACTGCGTTCTCAAACTACTTCCTGGGCGGACAGTCAATCGGTCTCTCCGCAGGAGATTTGCAGTGCCGCCACTTGGACTTCCTTGCATACTTTTGCTCGACACTACCGTCTGGATGTGCAAGCTCCGCTTCTTGGTTCTTTTGGGCTACAAGTGCTTCGAGCGGGACTGTCTCGGTCCCACCCGGTTTAGGGAAGCTTTGGTGCATCCCACAGTCTGGACTGATCCGGGTACGTACAGGGAAAGGAAAATTAGTTTTTACCTGTTAATTTTCGTTCCTGTAGTACCACGGATCAATCCAGACGCCCTTCCCTGTCTGTCTTCTGTCCTCTCGAAGCTTGTTTTCTTGCAGATTCGTAGATTTGTAGATTTCCACACATCTTTTTTGTGCATGAATACTGAGCAAATACACCGGAAGCCTTGGCTGCCCAGCACCAAGTATATGCAAGAGCGGTTAGTCATATCATATCTATTACATTGTTCTACATCTGCTCCATTGAGCTTTATGGTTACTTGCTTGATCCTACTCTGGTTTTGTTATTTTCTGCTTTGACATTCGTTATACTGAAGGGTTACAGGATAGGCTCTGTCCTCATATAGGATATCCTTTCAGTTTTAGTCTGTCTCCACCTGCTGGAAAGGAGGCTCAACCCACAGTCTGGACTGATCCGTGGTACTACAGGAACGAAAATTAACAGGTAAGAACTAATTTTCCTCTACTCTCAGCTTTAAAATGGACTGGTCCATGTTCCGCAGGGAAACGCCGCCGTCAGGCTCCGTGCCGCTCCTTAGGCGCACGGGCAAACCTCCTGTTCCTTTAAAGGGGACGCGGCAGGAAACTAACTCGCGGCCCCGGATGATGACATCACTGGGTCCCGGTATATAAGGCTGGGCCCAGCCACAGTTAGTTGCCTTTGCAACAGGTCTCCACGCTGGTCGTGTACTTCGTTGCTTCCCAGGTGACTCCTTCGTGTTCCTGATTCCTGTCTTGTTCATGTTCCTGTTTCAAGTTCCGGTATTCTCCTTGTTCCTGTGTGATTCTACTTGCTCAGCAGATTGACTCCTGGACCCAACCTCTGCTTTGCCTGACCACGCTACTGATCATCTCCCGGACCCGACCTCTGCTTTGCCTGACCACGCTACTGATCATCTCCTGGACCCGACCTCTGCTTTGCCTGACCACGCTAATGATCATCTCCTGGAACAGACATCTGCTTTGCCTGATTATGCTAATCTCCTGGACCTGACCATTGACTTGCCTCTCCATTCTACCTTGCCAGCTGCCTGCCTTGATTCCTACTAGTTCTACGATGCCTCAACTATATTCTGTCTGGACTCAGCCTCTCAGGCTTCGGCCTGTTTTTACTCGAGTGCCTCTTGTCTGCCTCTCGTTCCATTTGGCGCTCGGGAGTCTCTGGGACTCCGCCTCGTCAAGATCAGACCTGCGACTCCTACCATTGCTGGCCCCTGGCTGACTTCATCCTCATCCTCCTGAAGACATCGGACGGAGGCCCACCTAACTCCAGCAGGCCCCGGCACCCAAGGGCTCAACTTGCAGAGAATGAGGGCTGGTATTGGTGAAGCTCCAGCCGGCCTCCATCAGTCAGCCAGCTCCGCCTACTGACTGTGGGGACCTGTTGGGCTTGCCCTACAGGTAGTGCCAACTCCACCTCAGCCCAAGGGTCCACCTCTGGCGCAACACAGTGCAACAGGTTGCAAAGGCCATGGACTTAGCAGACCTGTGTATCCTCCAGGCCATCCCTGGTCTGGCATCTAAAGTGCAAGAACAGCAGCGGTTCCTTGAGGCATTGGCCGCCTCTCTTGAGCGTCTTCATGCCCGGCTTGATGCCCAGCCTGGTCATTCCGTTCCAGTACCAGCTTCCATCAACCAACAGCTGGCTCCCTTCTCTTCCAGGGCTTTGTTGGCCCTATTTCTAACATATAGAGCAATCGCCAAGGCAACTGCTCTATATGTTAGAAATGTAAAGAAAAGCAAAAGAAAAATGAAACCTATCTGGTTCTCAAAGGAGGTGGCTGACAAAATTAAAGCTAAAAGAACTGCATACAAGAAATACAAACGATCCCAAAGGGAGGAGCACAAAGAAGAATATCTGATTCAACTGAGGGAGACTAAGAAATTAATCAAGTTGGCAAAAAGTCAAGCAGAAGAGAGGATTGCCAAGGAGATAAAATATGGTGACAAAACATTTTTCAGATACATCAGCGAAAAGAGAAAAGTCCAAAGTGGTATAGTGAAATTGAAAGGTGGAAATGATCAATGTGTGGAGAGAGACGAAGAAATGGCAGAAATATTAAACGAATACTTCAGCTCTGTGTTCACTAAAGAAGACCCTGGAGAAGGACCATCTCTACACAACAAGAAACTGGAGGGAAGCGGAACAGAGGAAAATCCATTTACAGTAGATAATGTATGGGAAGAGCTAAAGAATCTGAAAGTGGACAAAGCCATGGGGCCTGATGGGATTCATCCAAGGATACTGAGGGAGCTCAGAGATGTGCTGACGGGACCGCTGTGCGACCTGTTCAATAGATCCCTAGAAACGGGAGTGGTGCCGAGTGATTGGAGAAGAGCGGTGGTGGTCCCGCTTCACAAGAGTGGGAACAGAGAGGAGGCTGGTAACTACAGACCGGTTAGCCTCACTTCAGTGGTGGGAAAAGTAATGGAGTCACTGTTGAAAGAGAGAATAGTGAACTATCTACAGTCGGGAGAATTGATGGACCAGAGGCAGCATGGATTCACCAGAGGAAGATCCTGTCAGACAAATCTGATTGACTTTTTTGACTGGGTAACCAAGGAATTGGATCGAGGAAGAGCGCTCGATATCATATACTTGGATTTCAGCAAAGCTTTTGATACGGTTCCGCACAGGAGACTGGTGAATAAAACGAGAAGCTTGGGAGTGAGTGCCGAGGTGGTGACCTGGATTGCAAATTGGTTGACGGACAGAAGACAATGTGTGATGGTAAATGGAACCTTCTCTGAAGAGAGAGCGGTTTTTAAGTGGTTGTACCGCAAGGATCGGTGTTGGGACCGGTCCTGTTCAATATCTTTGTGAGCGACATTGCGGACGGGATAGAAGGTAAGGTTTGTCTTTTTGCGGATGACACTAAGATCTGCAACAGAGTGGACACGCCGGAAGGAGTGGAGAGAATGAGACGAGATCTAAGGAAACTGGAAGAGTGGTCGAAGATATGGCAGCTGAGATTCAATGCCAAGAAGTGCAAAGTCATGCATATGGGGAGTGGAAATCCGAATGAACTGTATTCGATGGGGGGGGGGAAAGGCTGATGTGCACGGAGCAGGAGAGGGACCTTGGGGTGATGGTGTCTAATGATCTGAAGTCAGCGAAACAATGCGACAAGGCGATAGCTAAAGGCAGAAGAATGCTGGGCTGCATAGAGAGAAGAATATCGAGTAAGAAAAGGGAAGTGATTATTCCCTTGTACAGGTCCTTGGTGAGGCCTCACCTGGAGTACTGTGTTCAGTTCTGGAGACCGTATCTTCAAAAAGACAAAGACAAGATGGAGGCGGTACAGAGAAGGGCGACCAGGAAGGTGGAGGATCTTCATCGGATGACGTACGAGGAGAGAGTGAAGAATCTAAATATGTACACCCTGGAGGAAAGGAGGAGCAGAGGTGATATGATACAGACTTTCAGATACTTGAAAGGTATTAATGATCAAAAGACAACGACAAACCTTTTCCGTAGGAAAAAAATCAGCAGAACCAGGGGTCACGATTTGAAGCTCCAGGGAGGAAGATTCAGAACCAATGTCAGGAAGTATTTCTTCACGGAGAGGGTGGTGGATGCCTGGAATGCCCTTCCGGAGGATGTGGTGAAGACCAGAACTGTGAAGGACTTCAAAGGGGCGTGGGATAAACACTGTGGATCCATAAAGTCAAGAGGCTGCCAATGAAGAGTGGGTGACTCGCCAGAATGATGGCTACTGCCTGGAGTCAATACCCTTATTAAATAAACATACACATGCTTACTGTGACTCCAACATCGCTCTAAGCTTCAACAGCAAGAGGAAATGTGGAAAAAAGGATTCACACTCACAAAGAGGGGAGTAGCTGGCTTGTTACGGCGGTTACTACTACCCCAAATCAAATAAGCCTGATACTTCACTTTCAATGCATATACAGCATAGTTCTCTGATTCAACGGCAGGGGAGAAGAAAAGAGGGTTCACACTCACAAAGCGGGGAGTAGCTGGCTTGTTACGGCGGTTACTACGCCAAACCAAATGTGCCTGCTACTTCACTTTCGATGCACATCCAGCATGGCTCTCTGCTTCAACAGCATGGGAGAAGACTGATACTTCACGCGTATCCAGCATAGCTCCCTGCTTCAACGGCAGGGGAGAAGAAAAACAACCAATAAGGGCTGTATAACATAGTCTGGGTAAAACAGATAGGCATGGGTGTGGCTTGCTTATTGCGGCGGCTGCTACCCCTAACTAATCAAGCTAGATATTTCACTTGGATGCAGCTCCATCACTGCTCTCTACATTAAAGGTGGGGGTGGAAGGGAAATAGAACCAAGAGCTAAGAGAAACAGATAAGTATGAGAGAAAAAATGTGTGAAGCTTGCTGGGCAGACTGGATGGGCCATTTGGTCTTCTTCTGCCGTCATTTCTATGTTTCTATGTATGTTTCTATCAGCTCTGCCTCATTTCATAGGAGATTCCAATCTATGCAGAGGATTTATTAATCAATGCTACATGCAGTTTGCTCTGTAGCCATCCGTCTCGACTGGAGGATAAGGCGTTGGCATGGGATTCACCCCTATGGGAGCAGTCAGACTCGCTCCTACAAGAACTTTCTCGTTTCGTGTCTGTCTTTCGTCGGGGTTTTGATGATCCTGGATGGCAGGCTGTGGCAAGCTCCAATCTGCTTCATTTGCGGCAAGGTCAACGGACTCTGTTTGACTATACCATAGAATTTCGGACTCTGGCAACAGAGCTCTCCTAGCAAGAAGATTGCCTTTGAGCCATTTATCTGGATGGACTATCTCCTCAGGTCAAGGATGAACTGGCAGCCCATGAGCTCCCATCTTCCCTTGAGGACCTCATTGACCTGAAAGGCAGTATTGATCATTGCCTCCAAGAGCGCCACTGGAAGGCTCAAATGCGTCGGAGGTTCACCTTGGAATGCTCCTGCTTACCACCTACAACGAGTCTGCCACTATAAGGACTTCTTCATTAGTGAAAGCAGAAGAGCCCATGCAGTTGGGCCATTGGCATTTGTCCCTGGAAGAGTGTTTCCAGCGGAGGCAGTTGGGCCTATGTCTATATTGTGGAGCTTCAGGCCATCGTCACCAGACCTGTCCAGTCCGTCCGGGAAACTTCAGGCCCTAAGTTCGGTTGGGGTCCTGAACTTGGGTGCTACTTCTCCGGCCACTCGGCTATCTCTCTCAGTAACCTTAACCTGGGACTCCCGGTCCTTCCCAGTCCTTGCTCTGATTGATTCCGGAGCAGGGGGGAAATTTTATTTCAAGGATTTAGTTCAGATCCTGTGTATTGCTACCTGATCCTTAGAGACTTCTGTGTATTGCATCTATTTATGTTGAGCCATTACACGGCCGGATTTCCCTGATCACTGAGCCAGTTCGCCTTCTCACTGGCGCTCTCCATCTCAAAGTGGTGGAATTTCTTGTCTTGGAAAAATCTGTTCACCCCGTGGTCTTAGGCTTACAGTGGCTCCAGCATCACTCCCCCCAGTTTGTTTATTTATTTATTTATTTATTTATTTAGAATTCTTATATACCGACATTCTTGTACAATTGACAAATCATATCGGTTTACAATCTAACAGAACAATCGCGGTTAAGGCGTTACATTAAAACAAAGCTTCTAATAGAGTATATAGAACAACATAACAGTAACAGCTAAGGCATTACATTAAAACACAGGGTCTAATAAAGTATAAATATGAGAATAAATATGAGAACAAGTGAACAAGTATAAATATGAGAACAAGTGTAAATGTGAGAACAAGTGAACAAATCAAATGGAGCGTAAAGGGGACCCTGAAGGACATAGGAGAGATCTTAAATCCCAATTATATTATGTTATGTCCTTTGACCTGTGTCCTTTGATCCCCAGTTTGACTGGGGATCCCTTCAACTCGTTGAATGGAGTCCAGCCTGTCATCAGACCTGCTTGAAATAGATGGTACCACCTCCTACAGTTTCTCTAGTGATCATGTCCCCTGGCATCCCAGCTCCATATGCGGACCTTCTGCCCCTCCACAAGTTCGATTGTCCAACTGAGCTTTTACCTGGTACCACGCCTCCTCGAGGCCGGACTTACCCTCTCTCTCTACCCGAGACCTGTGCCATGACGGAGTACATCTGAGAGAACCTGGCTAAAGGGTTTATCCGACCTTAAGAACATAAGAAACACCTACACAACCCAACACCATGAAGATTTCTCCATCTCTCGATCAACAAAAATGCACCATGAAGAAGTCTCCATCTCCCAACTAACAAAAACAACGTCCACCTTTTGAATCTCTAAGACTCTGTGAAACTAACCTCATATCGTAATTCTAGCAACCTATTATGTATTTCCTTGAACCCTGAAACCCTGCTGTTACAGACCTAACTGTATCACCCACCCAAGTTATATACCCTCCCTTCCACCTTAATTATCAACCCCATCCTATGCCTTTATTAGAACACACTGTAAGGGATAATTAACCCACAAATCCCAAGAAAATAAGCTACAATGATGTTTATATAACCTTTGTTTTTCACGATTAATGTAAACCGTTCTGATGGCAAAACCGAATGACGGTATACAAAACACCTTAAATAAATACATAAATAAATAGATTGCCATGCTGGGTTAGACCAAGGGTCCATCAAGTTTGGCCTCCTGTTTCCAACAGAGGCCAAACCAGGCCACAAGAACCTGGCAATTACCCAAACACTAAGAAGATCCCTTCTGTATGTTAAAGTGGTTGCATATCTAGACAATATTGTTGAGATTACTTACCTGATAATCTCCTTTTCCTTAGTGTATGCAGATGGACTCAAAACAAGTGGGTATAGTGTGCTCGTGCTAGCAGTTGGAGACTGATCTGAAGTCAGCACGGGTACATATACCCCCACAGGAAGTGAAGCAATTCAGTAATCTTCCTTGCAAAGCTGTTATAGCTATATGAGTACTGACCGATCGATTAATTAAACAGGATTACCCTGACCGGTTGATGGTAGCTGGAGACCGCCAGGATTCTCAACCGGAAGGCGTCGACACCCGGCAGGGTGGATGCCCTATGTAGAAAAACATGGCTTACCTTGAGCCTGTGAAATCCCATGTATACCGGCAGCCGGGCGGGATGCTGAGTCCATCTGCATACACTAAGGAAAAGGAGATTATCAGGTAAGTAATCTCAACATTTCCTAGCGTGTAGCAGATGGACTCAAAACAAATGGGATGTACAAAAGCTACTCCTGGACTGGGCGGGAGGCTGCCCGAGGTCCGTGCAGGATTGCCCTCGCGAATGCGGTGTCCTCCCTGGCCTGGACATCCAGACGGTAGAATCTGGAGAAGGTATGGAGGGAGGACCACGTCGCCGCCTTACAGATCTCAGCAGGCGACAGCATCCGAGTTTCTGCCCAAGAGGCCGCTTGCGCTCTGGTAGAGTGAGCCGTGACCTGTAGAGGCGGTGATTTTCCCGCGTCTACGTAGGCTGCCTTGATAACTTCTTTGACCCAGCGGGCGATAGTTGCCCTTGAGGCCGCTTCCCCTTGCTTCTTCCCGCTGTGTAGAATGAACAGATGGTCCGTCTTTCGTATTGCTTTAGACACTTCCAGGTATCTGGACAGTAGCCTGCCTATGTCGAGATGGCGTAGAATTTGACCTTCTTCTGACTTCTTCAAACCTTCTGTGGTAGGTAACGAGATGGTTTGGTTGAGGTGGAAGTGCGAGACTACTTTGGGTAAGAAGGAAGGAACTGTGCGAAGATGGATGGCTTCTGGCGTGATTCGGAGAAACGGATCACGGCAAGACAGTGCTTGTAGCTCTGAGACGCGGCGAGTGGAGCAAACAGCCAGCAGGAACACCATCTTCAAGGTTAACAAACGGAGGGACAGGCCTCGAAGTGGACGGAAGGCGTGTCCCGCTAGAAAGTCCAAAAACTAGGTTGAGGTTCCACAGAGGTATGGGCCACTTCAGTGGCGGACGAATGTATTTGACTCCTTTCAGGAAACGTGAAACGTCTGGGTGTGTGGCGATGCTATTGCCGTCACTCCGTGGACCGTAGCAGGAAAGTGCTGCCACTTGGACCTTGATGGAATTGAGGGACAGACCCTTCTGAAGACCATCTTGCAGGAAGTCCAAAATGATAGGAATCTTAGCGGCATGTGGATTGGTGCTATGAGCTTCGCACCAAGCTTCAAATACTCTCCAGATCCTTATATAAGTTAGCGATGTGGAGAACTTGCATGCTCTGAGGAGTGTATCTATTACCGGTCCTGAATATCCTCGTGTCTTCAGTCTAGCCCTCTCAATGACCAGACCGTAAGAGAGAATTGAGCCGGATCCTCGTGGAGTATGGGACCTTGTCGCAGCAGGTCCCTGTGTGGAGGCAGGGGTAGTGGAGTACCTGCCAGCAATCTTCTCATGTCTGCGTACCAGGGTCTTCTTGGCCAGTCCGGGGCCACTAGAAGAACTAGGCCTCTGTGCCGCTGAATCCTGTGTATAATGGCGCCCAGCAGGGGCCATGGCGGAAAAGCGTACAGCAGGATCCCCTGGGGCCATGGTTGTACCAGTGCATCGATCCCCTGAGACAGAGGATCCCGCCTGCGGCTGAAATATCGGGATACTTGAGCGATGGACCTGTCCGCTAGTAGGTCCATGCCCGGGGTCCCCCACCGATTCACAATCATCTGGAACGCTGTGGGTGACAGCTGCCAATCCCCGGGATGTAGACTTTCTCTGCTGAGGAAGTCCGCCGCGGTGTTGTCCTTCCCGGCGATGTGGACGGCGGAGATGTCCTGGAGATTTGCTTCTGCCCAAGTCATCAGGGGAGCTATTTCTAGTGATACCTGTTGGCTTCTGGTTCCGCCCTGTCGGTTGATGTATGCCACCGTGGTGGCGTTGTCTGACATCACTCTGACTGCTTGGTGTTGCAGTCTGTGGGCAAATCGCAGGCACGCTAGCCTGACTGCCCGTGCCTCTAGTCGGTTGATGTTCCATCCCGACTCTTCTCTGCTCCACCGCCCTTGGGCGGTGAGTCCTTCGCAATGTGCGCCCCAGCCGCTCAGGCTGGCGTCTGTTGTGAGCAGGGTCCAGGTCGGAGAGGACATCCTGGACCCCCGGCTCATGTGGCTTTGCTGCAGCCACCATCACAGCTGATTCCGTACCCTGGCTGGTAGAGGTAGGTGTACGGTGTAAGTTTGTGATCGCGGGCTCCACCGGGATAAGAGGGCGTGTTGTAATGGCCTCATATGCGCCAATGCCCATGGTATCACCTCCAGAGTGGATGCCATCAGGCCGAGGACTTGTAGGTAATTCCACGCTGTGGGCCGGATGGCGTGCAGCAGGGCCTGCAGCCGATTCTTGAGCTTTTCTCTTCTTTTGGGAGTCAGGCTGACTCTGTCTGCCTGAGTGTCGAATAGGACTCCTAAGTATTTCCTCGACTGAGACGGCTGTAGGGAACTCTTGCTTAAGTTTACTACCCCGCCTAGGCTCTCTAGGAGAGCAATCACTCGGCTGGTTGCCCGATGGCTCTCTTCTGGCGATTTTGCCCTGATCAACCAATCGTCCAGGTAGGGATGGACGAGAATTCCCTCCTTCCTGAGGGCTGCCGCCACTACTACTATGACCTTGGTAAAGATCCGTGGCGCTGTGGCTAACCCGAAGGGTAATGTCCGAAACTGAAAGTGTTGGTCCAAGACTTTGAAGCGTAGGTAGCGCTGATGATCCCGATGGATTGGGATATGTAGGTAGGCTTCTGACAGGTCTAGGGAGGTGAGAAACTCCCCTGGCTGTACTGAATTTTTGACAGATCGCAGAGTTTCCATGCGAAAGCTGGGTACCCGTAGGTAGCGGTTGACTGACTTGAGGTCCAGGACGGGCCGGAAAGTGCCCTCCTTCTTGGGCATTATGAAATAAATGGAATAATGCCCAGAATTTATCTCCCCTGCAGGCACTGGGATTATGGCCTTGAGGGAGAGAAGCCTCTGTAAGGTAACATCTAGCGCCGTCCTCTTGAGGGGTGAACAAGGAGATTCCACAAACTTGTCTGGCGGGAGCCGAAGAAAGTCCAGGTAGTACCCCTCTCGGATGATGGTGAGGACCCACTGGTCCGAGGTAATCTCGGCCCACCTGCTGTAAAAGAGGGTCAGCCTGCCCCCTATGGCTGCTACCCCCGGATGGGCCGGCTGATAGTCATTGTGGGGTACGGCCGGGGCCGGAGCCCGAGCCGGCTCTCCTCTTATTGTGCTTAGGCCGAAAGGACTGGTTCCTGGCCTGCGACCGAGGTGCCTGGTAGCGAGTCCCGTAAGGGTTGAAGCGCTGAGAGGTTGTACCTCTGGATGGTCTAGAAGACGGGCGCTGCCTCCTGCGTGGCCTGTCTTCTGGTAGACGAGGTAAAGGAGAGGCGCCCCATCTATTGGCCAGTTTCTCCAAGTCGCTGCCGAACAGGAGAGATCCCTCGAAGGGCATTCTCGTGAGACGTGTCTTGGAAGAGGAGTCGGCCGACCAGTTATGTAGCCAGAGCTGCCTCCTGGCTGCCACTGAGGATGACACTCCCTTGGCTGCCGTACGGACTAGATCGGAGGCTGCGTCAGTGAGGAATGAGAGAGCTGATTCCATCCCTTCTCCCGAGGCGTTGTTCCGAGCCTGAGATAAGCAGGAACACGTCACCACTGTGCAGCAAGTAGCAATTCGTAGGGACATGGCTGCCACCCCAAAGGCCTGTTTCAGGATGGCGTCCATACGCCAGTCATGTGTATCCTTGAGGGTCGTCCCTCCTTCCACCGGGATGGTGGTGCGCTTCACAATTGCGCTGACTATGGCGTCTACCTGAGGGCACACCAACATGTCCTTAATTGCCAGGGCTAAGGGGTACATGCCAGCCAAGGCCCGACCCCCCTTGAATGGAGCCTCCGGTGCAGCCCATTCCAGATCAATTAGCTGCTGTGCCACTTGAAGGAGGGGAAAGTGGTGAGAAGTTTGGCGCAGGCCCTCCAACAGGGGGTTCACTCTAGGTTCCCCTGGGGTGTCATGGCCCGGAAGGGCCAGTTCCGACAGGCATTGCGAGAACAGGTCTGGAAGATCCGCTCTGGAAAAGAAGCGCCGCATGGTCCGATAAGGTTCTACCCCCGAGGGAAGCTCTCCCTCCTCGGGGGGCTCCTCTTCTTCTGCTGGGTAGTCTGAATCCCCATAATTGGGGCTATCAGGTGGCGAGTGGCCGCGCCTAGGCCACGAGGGTCCAAGGGTCAGGTCATTCTGGACGTACGGACCCGGTCGGGGAGCTGACTGCATCGTGACAAAGGTATGAATCCCTTTGAATAATTCTACCCAGGAGATCAAAGCCATATCTGGCCGCATGGGAACCAGGGCCCCCTGGTTCACTGGCTGCTCCCCGCTGCTTGCTGGCTCTGGAGTGTTCCCTGAGGAACTGGCAAGAGCGCTGGGCTGTGACCAGCCCTGGCCCGGGACTCCCGAGGCCTCTTCACATTGGGCACATAGGGAGTCTGCCTCCTCATTCTGTGTGGCCCTGAGGTTGCATGCAGAGCAGAGATTGATGCCTGATTCTGGAGGTGCCGGCACTGCCGAAGACTGGTCACTCTTATGCTCCATGCCGCCGGTGAACCCAATAAGAGTCTGCGCTGTGCACGAAAAGCAGGCGCCTAAACCGGCGTTCAGCAACGTGTGCCTATAGCAGTGCGCCTATAACGGGCGCCTAAGAACTTGCGCCTAGCAATGTGCGCCTATGAACGGGCGCCTATCTATGAACGTGCGCCTATCGCCGTGCGCGTAGCAACGGACGCCTATCGCTGTGCGCGTAGCAAAAGGTGGGACGCTTCAGGTAGATGATGGTGAGCAGGCAGACGAAACGGCGGCCTACTTAACTGGCCGCCCCAGGCGCACACTCTGCTTCTCCTCGGATCCTCGGAGACCAACAAGTAAATATATACGCTTTACCTTGTCTTCGGCGCTTCCCGGCTGCAACCCGGGCGGTCTCCGGCTGCGGGGGCAGAGGGCGAGTACCTTCACCGCCACGCTCGAGGAGGTGCACCCGCTGCCTCTAGGCCGTGCCCGAACTCGTCTCGCTCGGGGGCCAAGTCCACGCTGGGACCGAGGCTGCCTCTAGGCCGCGCCCGAGCCCTTCTCGCTCGGGGGCTGGGTCCCTGCCGCGAGTCGGCCACCGGACCGAGGCACTTACCTCCGAGGGACCACGGAAATCACCTCGGGAAACTCAACTGGGGGAGTGACCGACTGGTATCACTGCAGGAGTGCGGGGCTCGTCGTTAGTAGATATCGTCTAGAAATTTAGTTGTTAGAATTTGGAAGAACGTACATACAGTCACTTGACTGTATGAACAAAGACTGTACATACAGTCACTTGACTGTATGTACAGTCTTTGTTCACATGGTCTTGCTGTCCACGCTGAATGCAGGCATAGGGTTCCAGACTTGTCACTCGTCCCTTCTCTGGAAACTTTGCTTCCACTCGCTGCACATCTTGACTCAAGGAGGGTACCCCAGTCTCAGTGCTTTTCTTGCATTTTCTCTCTGACTTCAGCTGTCCTGCCTCAGATCTTCCAGAGCACACCTGCTCTACTCCTTAATCTTTATTACCTACTCTTCAGAGCTCTCTATGCCACCTCTGTCAGGCACAGATGCCCCACACCCAGACTGACAGAGTGAAACAGAGACCCTGACAGACAGAGACCTCAAACATAGACAGACACAGTTACCCATATCCAGACAGATACATAGAGAGACACTTCACACAAGACATAAACACCCCACAGACATTCAAATAGGAATAGAGACACAGAAAAAAACACCAACCCCAGACAGAAGATAGATAAACCACAGGTAAACAGAGAGAAAGACATAAATACAACACAGGCAGACAGATCACATCACATGCAGAGACAAATTAACACACAGACCAAAACACACCAAATGAAAACAGACATATGGTCCACACCACCCCCAGACACAGAGACACACACTCTACACCACCTCCCCGGACACAGAGAGACACATACTCCACACCACCTCCAGATACAGAGACACACACTCCACACCACCCCAGACACAGAGACACATACTCCACACTACCTCCAGATACAGAGACACATACTCTACAACAACCCCAGATACATACACACACACTCCACACCACCTCCAGACACATACTCCACACCACCTCCAGATACAGAGACACATACTCCACACCACCTCCAGACACAGAGAGACACATACTCCACACCACCTCCAGACACAGAGAGACACATACTCCACACCACCTCCAGACACAGAGACACATACTCCACACCACCCCAGACACAGAGAGACACATAATCCACACCACCCCTGGACATAGAGAGACACATACATAAGAACATAAGAAATTGCCATGCTGGGTCAGACGAAAGGTCCATCAAGCCCAGCATCCTGTTTCCAACAGAGGCCAAACCAGGCCACAAGAACCTGGCAATTACCCAAACACCAAGAAGATCCCATGCTACTGATGCAATTAATAGCAGTGGCTATTCCCTAAGGGGCAGATTTTTTTTAAAAAGCGCGATCGCGTACTTTTCTTTGCACAGCAGGCGCAAACAAAAGTACGCTGGATTTTATAAGATACGCGCATAGCCGAGCGTATCCTCTAAAATCCTGGATCGGCGCGCGCAAGGCTGCCGATTTTGGGCAGCCTGCGCGCACCGAGCCGCGGAGCCTGCCTCCGTTCCCTCCGAGGCCGCTCCGAAATCGAAGCGGCCTCGGAGGGAACTTTCTTTCGCCCTCCCCTCACCTTCCCCTCCCTAACCCACTCCCCCGGCCCTATCTAAACCCCCCCCCCTTACCTTTGTCCCTAGATTTACGCCTGCTAGAAGCAGACGTAAATCTAAGCCGTCTTCCGACCCGGGGGCTGGTCCGGAGGCCTGGACCACGCCCCCGGGCCGGCGCCACGCCCCCGGTCCCGCCCCCGAAATGCCGCATCCCGCCCCCAAAACGCCACGTCATCCGGTCCCGCCCCCGACACACCCCCTTCAAAAAACCCCGGGACCTACGCGCGTCCCGGGGCTCTGTGCGCGCCGGTGGCCTATGCAAAATAGGCCACCGGCGCGCAAGGCCCTGCTCGCGTAAATCCGGGCGGATTTACGCGAGCAGGGCTTTTAAAATCCGCCCGTAAGTAAACTTGATTAATAGCAGTTAATGGACTTCTCTTCCAAGAACTTATCCAAACCTTTTTTGAACCCAGCTACACTAACTGCACTAACCACATCCTCTGGCAAACAAATTCCACAGCTTTATTGTGCGTTGAGTGAAAAAGAATTTTCTCCGATTAGTCTTAAATGTGCTACTTGCTAACTTCATGGAATGCCCCCTAGTCCTTCTATTATTCGAAAGTGTAAATAACCGAGTCACATCTACTCGTTGAAGACCTCTCATGATCTTAAAGACCTCTATTATATCCCCCCCCAGCCGTCTCTTCTCCAAGCTGAAAAGCCCTAACCTCTTCAGCCTTTCCTCATAGGGGAGCTGTTCCATCCCCTTTATCATTTTGGTTGCCCTTCTCTGTACCTTCTCCATTGCAACTATATCTTTTTTGAGATACGGCGACCAGAACTGTACACAGTATTCAAGGTGTGGTCTCACCTTTGAGCGATATAGAGGCATTATGACATTTTCCGTTTTATTAACCATTCCCTTCCTAATAATTCCTAACATTCTATTTGCTTTTTTGACTGCTGCAGCACACTGAGCCGACAATTTCAATGTATTATCTACTATGGTATTATCTACTATGACGCCTAGATCTCTTTCTTGGGTGGTAGCTCCTAATATGGAACCTAACACCGTGTAACTACAGCAAGGGTTATTTTTCCCTATATGCAACACCTTGCACTTGTCCACATTAAATTTCATCTGCCATTTGGATGCCCAATCTTCCAGTCTTGCAAGTCCTCCTGTAATGTATCACAGTCTGCTTGTGATTTAACTACTCTGAATAATTTTGTATCATCCGCAAATTTGATAACGTCACGCGTCGTATTCTTTTCCAGATCATTTATATATATATATATATATTGAAAAGCACTGGTCCAAGTACAGATCCCTGAGGCACTCCACTGTTTACCCTTTTCCACTGAGAAAATTGACCATTTAGTCCCTACTCTCTGTTTTCCTGTCTTTTAACCAGTTTGTAATCCACGAAAGGACATCGTCTCCTATCCCATGACTTTTTAGTTTTCGTAGAAGCCTCTCATGAGGGACTTTGTCAAACGCCTTCTGAAAATCCAAATACACTACATCTACCGGTTCACCTTTATCCACATGTTTATTAACCCCTTCAAAAAAATGAAGCAGGTTTGTTAGGCAAGACTTCCCCTGGGTAAATCCGTGTTGACTGTGTTCCATTAAATCATGTCTTTCTATATGCACTACAATTTTGATCTTGAGGATATTTTCCACTATTTTTCCCGGCACTGAAGTTAGGCTTACTGGTCTACAGTTACCCGGATTGCCCCTGGAGCCTTTTTTAAATATTGGGGTTACATTGGCCACCCTCCAGTCTTCAGGTACAATGGATGATTTTAATGATAGGTTACAAATTTTAACTAATAGGTAAGAAATTTAATTTTTTAGTTCCTTTAATACCCTAGGATGCATACCCATCCGGTCCAGGTGACTTGCTGTATCTCTACCCCAACCCCAGATACAGAGACACACCCTCCACACCACCCCTGGACACAGAGAGACACATTCTCCACCCCAACCCCAGATACAGAGACACACACTCCACACCACCCCCAGACAAAGAGAGACACACTCCACACTACCTCCAGATACAGGCCACTCAGCACACCACCCCCAGACACACAGACACACACTTCATACCACCCCAGATACAGAGACACACACTCCACACTACTCCCAGATCTCCTCCCGGGCTGAGCCTGAGAGTGGCAGCTCTTCCTGGGACGTGGAATATCAGAGCGGCTGTTCCATGTCCAGTTCTGTACAGCAGCAGGATCTCCTCCTGGGCTGAGGTGTGAGAGTGGCAGCTCTTCCTGGTACGTGGAATATCAGAGCGGCTTTTCCATGTCCAGTTCTGTACAGCAGCAGGATCTCCTCCCGGGCTGAGCCTAACAGTAGCAGCTCTTCCTGGGATGTGGAATATCAGAGCGGCTGTTTCATGTCCAGTTCTGTACAGCAACAGGAACTCCTCCCGGGCTGAGGTGTGAGAATGGCAGCTCTTCCTGGGACGTGGAATATCAGAGCGGCTGTTCCATGTCCAGTTCTGTACAGCAGCAGGAACTCCTCCCGGGCTGAGCTGTGAGAGTGGCAGCTCTTCCTGGGATGTGGAATATCAGAGCGGCTGTTCCATGTGCAGTTCTGTACAGCAGCAGGATCTCCTCCCGGGCTGAGGTGTAAGAGTGGCAGCTCTTCGTGGGACGTGGAATATCAGAGCGGCTGTTCCATGTCCAGTTCTGTACAGCAGCAGGAACTCCTCCCGGGCTGAGCCTGAGAGTGGCAGCTCTTCCTGGGACATGGAATATCAGAGCGGCTGTTCCATGTCCAGTTCTGTACAGCAGCAGGAACTCCTCCCGGGCTGAGGTCTGAGAATGGCAGCTCTTCCTGGGACGTGGAATATCAGAGCGGCTTTTCCATGTCCAATTCTGTACAGCAGCAGAATCTCCTCCCGGGCTGAGCCTGAGAGTGGCAGCTCTTCCTGGGATGTGGAATATCAGAGCGGCTTTTCCATGTCCAGTTCTGTACAGCAGCAGAATCTCCTCCCGGGCTGAGCCTGAGAGTGGCAGCTCTTCCTGGGACGTGGAATATCAGAGCGGCTGTTCCATGTCCAGTTCTGTACAGCAGCAGGAACTCCTCCCGTGCTAAGGTGTGAGAGTGGCAGCTCTTCCTGGGACGTGGAATATCAGAGCGGCTGTTCCATGTCCAGTTCTGTACAGCAGCAGGATCTCCTCCCGGGCTGAGCCTGAGAGTGGCAGCTCTTCCTGGGACGTGGAATATCAGAGCGGCTGTTCCATGTCCAGTTCTGTACAGCAGCAGGAACTCCTCCTGGGCTGAGCCTGAGAGTGGCAGCTCTTCCTGGGACGTGGAATATCAGAGCGGCTGTTCCATGTCCAGTTCTGTACAGCAGCAGGAACTCCTCCCGGGCTGAGGTCTGAGAGTGGCAGCTCTTCCTGGGACGTGGAATATCAGAGCGGCTGTTCCATGTCCAGTTCTGTACAGCGACAGGAACTCCTCCTGGGCTGAGCCTGAGAGTGGCAGCTCTTCCTGGGATGTGGAATATCAGAGCTAGTGTTCCATGTCCAGTTCTGTACAGCAGCAGGAACTCCTCCCGGGCTGAGGTCTGAGAGTGGCAGCTCTTCCTGGGACGTGGAATATCAGAGCGGCTGTTCCATGTCCAGTTCTGTACAGCAGCAGGAACTCCTCCCGGGCTGAGGTCTGAGAGTGGCAGCTCTTCCTGGGACGTGGAATATCAGAGCGGCTGTTCCATGTCCAGTTCTGTACAGCAGCAGGAACTCCTCCTGGGCTGAGCCTGAGAGTGGCAGCTCTTCCTGGGACGTGGAATATCAGAGCGGCTGTTCCATGTCCAGTTCTGTACAGCAGCAGGAACTCCTCCCGGGCTGAGGTCTGAGAGTGGCAGCTCTTCCTGGGACGTGGAATATCAGAGCGGCTGTTCCATGTCCAGTTCTGTACAGCGACAGGAACTCCTCCTGGGCTGAGCCTGAGAGTGGCAGCTCTTCCTGGGATGTGGAATATCAGAGCTAGTGTTCCATGTCCAGTTCTGTACAGCAGCAGGAACTCCTCCCGGGCTGAGGTCCGAGAGTGGCAGCTCTTCCTGGGACGTGGAATATCATAGTGAGTGTTCCATGTTCAGTTCTGTACAGCAGCAGGAACTCCTGCTGGGCTGAGGTCTGAGAGTGGCAGCTCTTCCTGGGACGTGAGAAGCTATGCCATATTGACAATTTCATTTCCTGGCTTAAAAACTGGTGCACAGGAAGTGGTTTTGGATACATTGGAGTCTGGGTCATGTATGGAGCAGTAAAAGGCTATATGATAAGGGTGGCCTACATTTGTCAGTAGCAAAAAAGAGGATGCTAAGTGAGAAATTCAGACCATATGTTATCAGACTTTTAAACTAAAGAATGGGGGGTGGCAGGAGATTGCCAATGAAATTGACGTCACCCCCAAGCAATACAGGAAGTGGGAAGAGAAAATAACAAAAGCAATCAGCTCAAAAAACAGAAAAGGTGCCCAAGAAGTGCAGTAAATCAAGGGAGAAAAATTGGAACGCCCTGACTACAAATGCTCGTAGTTGGGCAATAAAATCCCAGACCTGCAGGCCTTAATGGTGGAGGTGGACTTGGACATTGTTACTGTTACAGAGACCTGATTCACAGAATCTCATGATTGGGAGATGACCATACCGGACTATAACTTGTTAAGGAAGGACAGAGAGGACAGGAAAGGGGGAGGAGTAGCTCTTTATGTCTAAAACATTATCCAGGCAACTGAACTGCAAGGAATGTAGGTTAGAGAAGAAGCATTATGGGCCATCCTAAGAAAAAGATGATGGTGCATCCATTTTTACTGGAGTGGTTTACAGGCCTCTGACTCTAACAGAAGAACTAGTCAGAGATCTGGTCGAAAACAACCAAAAGGTGGGAAAGAAGGGAGAAGTGTTGATTGCTGGTGACTTTAATCTGCTGGAAGTAGACTGGAGAATCCCTTCTGCAGAATCTAACAGTAGTAGAGAGATAGTGGATGCCCTGCAAGGGGCTCTGCTCAAACAAATGGTAATGGAACCCATAAGGGAGGGAGCTATACTCGATTTAGTTCACTCTAATGGAGATAATGTCTCTAATGTCCGGGTGGGTGCCCACCTCAGCACCAGGAAAAATCAAACGGTATAGTTTGATATAACAAATAAGATACAGAGAAGTCACACAAAGACCCGAGTTTTGAATTTCAAAAACACAGGCTTTGCCAAAATAGGGAAGTACCTGGAAGACGTGGGAAAAGGGGAATTGGATTTGAACAGCAATCAATAAGTCCTAGACTTTTATGGTCTGGGGAAATAAATAAGCATGGAGGTAACTTACTGACCCTTAACCAATAAGCCTTTTACTTTGATGCAACTCCAACACTGCTCTCTGCTTCAATGGCAAGGCGTAATAGGGAATTGGATTCAAATAGCAACCATCAAGGGACCTGACTTATATAGTCTTGGAAACTGATAAGCTTGGGGTAACCTGAATGAACAAGCTAATACTACCATAAGCTTGGTGGTGAGACTGGATGGGTCATCTGGTCCTTTTCTGCTGTCATGTCTATGTTTCTATGTTTCTGCCTCAGCACCTCAAGCCTTTCCAGATTTTGTGCATCATTACCCATGAAAACGTTCTCTGGTATGGGTACCTACCCAACATCCTCTTCAGTAAACACCGAAGCAAAGAAATCATTTAATCTTTCCGCGATGGCCTTATCTTCTCTAAGTGCCCCTTTAACCCCTCGATCATCTAACGGTCCAACTGACTCCCTCACAGGCTTTCTGCTTCGGATATATTTAAAAAAGTTTTTACTGTGAGTTTTTGCCTCTACAGCCAACTTCTTTTCAAATTCTCTCTTAGTCTGTCTTATCAATGTCTTACATTTAACTTGCCAACGTTTATGCTTTATCCTATTTTCTTCTGTTGGATCCTTCTTCCAATTTTTGAATGAAGATCTTTTGGCTAAAATAGCTTCTTTCACCTCCCCTTTGAACCATGCCGGTAATCGTTTTGCCTTTTTTCCACCTTTCTTAATGTGTGGAATACATCTGGACTGTGCTTCTAGGATGATATTTTTTAACAATGACTATGCCTCTTGCACACTTTTTACTTTTGTAGCTGCTCCTTTCAGTTTTTTGCTAACAATTTTTCTCATTTTATCAAAGTTTCCCTTTTGAAAGTTTAGCACGAGAGCCGTGGATTTGCTTACTGTCCCCCTTCCAGTCATTAATTCAAATTTGATGATATTATGATCACTATTGCCAAGCGGCCCCACCACCGTTACCTCTCTCACCAAATCCTGCGCTCCACTGAGAATTAGATCTAAAATTGCTCCCTCTCTCGTCGGTTCCTGAACCAATTGCTCCATAAAGCTATCATTTATTCCATCCAGGAACTTTATCTCTCTAGCGTGTCCCGATGATACATTTACCCAGTCAATATTGGGGTAATTGAAGTCTCCCATTATTAACGCACTACAAATTTGGTTAACTTCCCTAATTTCTCTTAGCATTTCACTGTCAGTCTCACCATCTTGACCAAGTGGACGGTAGTATACTCCTATTACAAAGTCTTCCCCGACACACAAGGGATTTCTACTCATAAAGATTCAATTGTGCATTTAGTCTCATGCACGATGTTTATCTAATTCTCCCATCTTACTTCTTAGACTTCTGGCATTAGCATACAAACATTTCAAAGTTTGTTTTTTGTTTGTATATTCATTCTGCTTTTTAATTGATAGGGATAAGTTAGAAGTTTTTAGCTCAGGTGAGTTTTTAGTTACAGGCACTTGGACTACTTTTCTTATTACTAGAACCTCATTGTCAGGATGCCCTAATTCTAATGCATCATTAGTATCCTTTGAAGATACCTCTCTCCGAATCATGCGCTGCTGAGCGACTGTCGGCTTTCCCCTTTGTTCTAGTCTAAAAGCTGCTCTATCTCCTTTTTAAAGGTTATTGCAAGCAGTCTGGTTCCACCCTGGTTACGGTGGAGCCCATCCCTTCGGAAGAGACTCCCCCTTCCCCAAAAGGTTCCCCAGTTCCTAACAAAACTGAATCCCTCTTCCTTGCATCATCGTCTCATCCACGCATTGAGACTCCGGCGCTCTGCCTGCCTCTGGTGACCTGCGCGTGGAACAGGGAGCATTTCAGATAATTTATTTATTTATTTATTTATTTAACAGTTTTATATACTGACCTTCATAGTAAATAACCATATTGGATCGGTTTACAATTAACAAGAATAAAAACTGGGGTAACTATTCAAGTAAACGAAAGATAAACAGTAGGTAGGAATGAGTCAAAGTTACAATCAACAGGGAAGAGAACTTGGAAGCTTGCAACAAGCTGGAAAGAAGATAAGGCAGGAAATAAATATGAAGTGAAGCCATAGGGCGTACGGGTTAAAGCTTAATGGTGCTTTAACCTGGGAGAGTCAGAGTCCATTCGTGAGTATAATCACCATAACGGGTAAGCGTGAAGGACAACTAGTGATTGTCTGGTGGGTCGGCGAAGGCTTGGTGAAAGAGCCAGGTTTTAAGGCTTTTTCTAAAAGTTAACAGGCAAGGCTCCACTCTGAGACTTGAAGGGATGCTATTCCAGATAGATGGGCCAGCTATCGAAAAAGCTCTGTCTTTGGTCATCGAGAGGTGTGAAGCTTTTAGTAGGGGGAAATTTCAGGGTGCCTTTGAGAATATCTCTAGTTGGTCTGTTAGAGGAGTGGAGTTTGAATGGGATTTCCAGGTCGAGTTGAAGATGATGATGGATAGTTTTATGAATGCAACCCTGGAGGTTCTGGATTTAAGTTTTCTACCTAAGAGCCTAAATTTGGCTTCCAGAACCTCCCTCCCACATTTTCCTATGTCATTGGTGCCCACATGTACCACGACAGCCGGCTCCTCCCCAGCACTATCTAAAATCCTATCTAGGTGACGCGTGAGGTCCGCCACCTTCGCACCAGGTAGGAAGTTACCAGGCAATCCTCACGCCCACCAGCCACCCAGCTATCTACATTCCTAATAATCGAATCACCAACTATGATGGCCGACCTAACCCTTCCCTTCTGGGCAGTAGGCCTTGAGGAGATATCCTCGATGCGAAAGGAGAATGCATCACCTGGAGAGGTCCTTGCTACAGGATCCTTTCTTGCTGCACCAGGTTGATGCTCTCCAATCATGAGACCTTCTTCCTCCAAGGCAACACCATGGATTCAACTTCCACATGATATGACTGCACCCTAGACCCTAGCTTATTGGAAGTGAAACAAATGCCCAGTTAAAAATTCTATGATATTTCCACTGTATAGGATGTGGTTCCCTTAATCATACCTGGTGGAAATGTAAATGTTTTCCTGGGTATATGCATCCTGATGGAGCTGTCCATTTTGTTCTACAACCAATCTACTGTCCAATTCACAATTAAATATATTAAAAAAAACAAAAATGTGATGCTATGGCTTTTCCTGCTAATAGTTTGAGAAGAATGCAATCTTCTGAGGAAGCTCCAACCCCAGCTCATCCAGACAGTTAAAATCAGCAAAAGAGAATTAAAGCTAGCACCTGTAAAGGTAAATTCTGCTTTAACACCTAGCACAGCCTTCTTAAAAACACAACTCATTCAAGCACAATTGGCCAGCTTAATTTAAATTTCTTACCAGCAAGGGCAAATTCTGTTCCTGTTTATAGTACTCCAGCAGAAATTTTGAAACAGAAAGAACTAGTTGATTCAATCCTGAGGACTCAACAACCCTCAGGGACAAGTAATAAACTGCTAATGAGATCACTTTTAACTCATAGGAAAGCAGCGTGTGCCTTCTCTGAATCTCTCCTGAATGTACAAGGCTAAGGAAATAACTCCACTTCTGTTGCACTGAAGCCACTCCAGATTGCAGTTTTCACCACAGCTGCGATTCTGCCTTCAGGGAAATCCTGTGCCCATAGTCAGTCAGTATGCACTGTGAAAACACTGTTAACATCATCTGCACATTTTAATTTGTCTTTCCAGCCTGAGGGAATACCAATTGCATCTGCAGCCCTGCCGGTTTCAGTGATGCCTCATCCAAGGATTCAGACCAAACCCAGTCCAATTGTTCTGCTCTTGAAGGAGCCTTCAATGACATAGAGATGCCATTCCAGCTACTCAGTGCCAGAGAGACCCTGAGCCAATGGTCCAACCTCAGAGAGACCTTGAACCTGCTGCCCAGTCATGGAGAGATGCCAGCATAGCCACCCAGTGCCAGAGATATTCTGGTCTGGTATCACAGTGCTCTAGAGATATTAATTGACTGTGCAGCACTAGAGTGGCTCTGGTCTCATTCTTCAGTGTCAGAAATACTCTGTTATAGTGCCTCAGCACTCCAGAAATCCTTCCTCAGTGCTCCAGAGAGCTTGACTCAGCACTTCAACACTCTAGAGAACCTGACTCCATGATTCAGTGCCAACAAAGCTCTGGTTTTCAACAAATGCTTCAGAAAGATGTTGGTCCTAGACCACAGTCTCAGAGACATCAATTCAGCATTTCTTTGCCAAGCACCTTTGTCTTCCATGAAAATCTGGACTCCACTGACTGCAATTCAAAGAAACCTAGTGCCTACTGACCACAGCTGCCATGGTAAATGGGACCCAGGAGGAGAGGATGTTAAAGGGGGGGGGGATTATTGCTATGGTCTTGCCTGCTGTGCAGTCTTCCTCTGCCAAGGTCCAGCCTGCTGCACAATCTTCCCTCCATCAGGCGTCCTCAGCAAGCCTTGCTCACAGCATTTCTATTTATCTCCTCACTGGTCCCATCATGCCTCAGCCCTACTTAACCCAGCCTACTCAATACCTCGGTGCCTCTTTCAATGAGTCACCTCTGCTCTTTTACCAGCCCATTCTTACCTCACTATTCTACCTTACCTAGTCTTGTGGCCCCCAGGCTTTCTGCCTTGCCTAACCTTGGGGCCTCTGGACCTTCTGTCTTGCCTAGTCTTGTGGCCTCCAGGCCTTCTGCTTTGCCTTGTGGTCCTCTCTTGGTCTCTTGCCTTGATCTGGCCCTTCGAGGCCTTCTGGCCTTGTTCTGTGGACTCTCAGGCCTCCCTGTCTTGCTTTGTTCTCTCTTGGGCTTTTCTGTCTTACTTACGGCCTCCATGTACTAACATTACCTTGCCCAGTCTTGTGCCCTTTTGGGCTTTCTTGTTCCCTGATCCCTGTCTAGTCCAGTCCAGTCCTTGTCTTGCTCAGCCAGTTCAATCCATTATCTATTCCCCAGGCCTTGCCCTTGTCCTTTGTTTTTGACCCAGTCCTAGCTTGTGCTCTGGATTCAGCTCCCAGCCTGTACTCAGCTTCCAAGTCCTACCAGCCCCCAGAATGCAAGAGCTCAACTTGCAGGGGAGGAGGTTGATTAGGCAGAAGACCAGCTCCAGTCTTGTCCTGCAGCCCTGTATTGCCTCTGTTGCGGTGCTCCCTGTTCCCAGCCTGCCAGTCCATGACAACCTCCTTAAAATCCTAAGACACATAACTTGAACTTGCTCACTTTAACTGTAGAAATCAGCCCCACAGACACTCCAAGACTATGCCCCACATCACAATTGCTATTTTAAAAGACATGCATAGATTTGCCAGCTTATAGGGTCATTTTCCAACTTGCAATATGGCATTTTCGCAAGCTTTAAGGCGTTTTCGCATGCGAAAAGCACCATAACGCATGGTGCAATGCTAATTTTTAAAAGGGGAGGGATTGGGGTAGAGTTGGGGGCAGGAATTTGGAAAAGTGGGCTGGCTTCGCAAAGTGCGAAGCCATAACACATGAGATCGCACAGTTTTAATGCTGAAAATAACTATACCTTTTTCATTAGTATTAAGCTGTGTGATGTCATGCGATATACCCATAACGCAAATTCTGTTTTGGGCATTTTTAGGCTGGGGAAGGGCCTGAGATGGGGGGGGGGGGGGGGGGGAGAGAGAGAGAGAGAGACATGGAAGTTTCAGGGTGGGGCCAAGACGTGCATAACTCCAGGTTTTAAAAACAGAACCCGCAGCAAGTGTACACTAGATATCTGCATAACTTTACTGCTGCTCCTGATGATGAGCAACTCTCTAGATCTCAAGAGAAAAGAGTAAGAAGTCTGGCTCAACCGGGCAGCCTGCAGGATGAAGAACCAGAGGGGTTAACTGGGCAAACTGGTGGACTAATTGGAAAACTGGGAATGTCCCTCATATGAACATGTTTTAAAATTCACTGACATATGCTTGTAAAGGTCGATCTGGTCCTATTGAAGACAAACACTCGCTGGCTGTGCTCAACTAACCTCTTAAAATTATGAGCATGCTTATAAGCAGTTGGAGCATTTTAAACCATATACAAGTACTTGCACGCACAATTAAAAATTCCAGCATATCTTTGCTTGCGCACCGATATGAACATGTATTGGCACATATGAGCTTGTTTTAAAATCCACCTCCTAGAGTCAGCTTGCTGTCATAATCTTAGTGAGAGCATTTTTTAACCCTCCAAGCCTGTACACCAATGAGATAGAAAGGAGCTTCTATTCTAGGATCAATCTCCACTGAGGAAGGAACCCAAGAACCTCGGGGTGAATGGCTTTATTGACATGGAATGCCAGGTATTCCACATGGTGGGAACCGGTGCAAAACTTTAGTGGCACTGTGGTATGAGTAACCTTCCCTGGCAGAAGGTCTCCGTGGATGGAAAAGAGGACCAATGGGACCAGGCAGATGAGAGTGGAAATCTGGAGTTGTTCTTCTAGAACCTTCATAATAACGTTACCTTCTGCTCCGGAGTTCACTAGGGCAAGAGTGGAGAAGTCCTGATCTCCCACCGAGATCGCCACAGAAGAGATAGTGGAGGATCTGGTGTGGTCAGGCTTAGGATCAATCACCTACTGAGCCCTAGGCCTGAGAGATTACCGACCTTACCAGACAATGAGCTATTAGTTGGGCAGGCTTGCCACAATAGAGACAAAGTCTGGCCTGGCGACACTGGAGTCGCTCCTCTGGGGTCAGCCTTCCGCAGTCCAATTGCAATGGTTCTTCCATTGCAGTTCCATAGGAAGAAACACTTTCCGGTGGCAAAAGGGGGCACTGAGAGCGATGAGTAGTAACTGGGCATCTCCTGCAAACTTGCAATTCCCGGTTCTGCTCCTGGAGTCGACAGACAATCCTGCCGGCAAGATCTATGAGAGCATCCAGTGAGGCAGGAAGCTCGCAAGCTGCCAGCTCATCCTTAATTTGGGGAGCCATGTCGTCCAAAAAGATGGAATGAAAACAGTCCTCATACCAGGGGAGTTCTGAAGCCAAGGTCCAGAATTCAATGGCATAATTGTGAGGGAATGAGTGCCCTGGCGGATATGAAGGAAATCCGAACCAGGGGGCTGTCTGTTGACCTGGGTTGTCAAAGACTGTCTGGAAAAGATCCAAAAAGCTCCGAAGATCCTTTAAGATGGGCTCAGACTCCTCCCACAAAGGAGAGGCCTATGCTAAGGCCTTGCAATCCAAAAGGGAGAGGATGTATGTGGTCTTAGTGGCATCATCTGGAAACAATGCAGATTGATGGCAGAAATGCATGTTGCACTGATTCAGAAAGCTCTAACAGAGCTGGGGCCCCATGGAGTAATGGGGAGAAGTTGGGAGCAGTATCACGGGGTGTGTGGTTGGCACAGGGACCGAATAGCCCGGAGCGGATAGAATAGATGAGCTTGCCGGGACCGTGTTGTCTAGGCAAGCGCTAAGGCGTTCCATGGAAGTTGCTAGTGCTTCCAGGACCTTCTGTTGCTCCAGAATCTTCTGGGCCAAGCCCAGAATGGCCTGTGGGGCAGAAGCCTCCACCAGATCCATGGCCTTGGCAACCTGTTTCTCTGGTGGACCCTTGGATTGAGAGGGAGTTGACACTACCTGTGGGGAGGAGCCCCACAGGTCCCCACCGTCAGTAGTTGAGGCTGATTAAGAGCAGAGACCCCACTGTAGCTTCACTATTACCAGCCCACGTTCCCCTTAGGCTGAGCCCTCAGGTGCTGGGGCTGGCTGGATTTACTTGGGGTCTCTCTAGCAATGGAAGTCTAGGAGAAGGAGAGGTGCTGGAGAGTAGACCAAGTTCAGGATCAGGCAGCAGAGTATAAGGGCAGGTTCCAGGCACGGGTCGAGGTAGGCAGCGTATCTCGTGGTTGGGTTCCAGGCAGGGGTCAAGGCAGGAGGCATATCTCATAGTCAGGATCCAGTCTGAAGTCAAAAGCCAAGGCAATCCAAGGAACAATGGAGAAGGCGATGAACTTAGGACAGCAACATGCAGATTGTAAGGAGCAAGGAGACTTGTTGCCAAGGCAAGGACTGCAGGTAGGAACTTGTCTTAAATAGTGCAGGGATAGTGATGTTATCAGCAGGGTCTGAAAGCACTTTCCCACCACGGGATCTTTAAAAGTCAAGGACAGGCGAGTGCGCGCACCTAGGGAGACCTGCAGGGAAACAGTGCCTGGGAGGTGACGGTTCCTGAGGAGGGGGAAGTGGAAGGACAGCGACAGCAAGCCACGGTTTAATGATGGCAGCAGTGACAGCTCCCAGCTGCAACTAGGATGCCCGAAACAGGCCCAAAGAGGCGTCGGGTGAGCGAGGCTGGTCGCGGGTTCCTGCAGCCGGCAAGCGTAAAGATAATTAATTCCTCTCTCACTGTACAGTAAAAAATGATACAGAGTTTATAAGAAATAGTTTGTTTGTTCACTGTGGCGCTTTGTTTTTCTCCCCTCATTCTGTCACTCACTTTTGTCTCTTTCCTTCTCACTCTTTCCCTGCAGGTCGTGGAGAAATTGATCCGTGGACTTAGCATGGACGACAGCCGTAATATGTTTGCCCTCTTTGAGCACAGTAGATATATGGAGAAGGCCATTGACAGCAGGGTGATTATTGCAGATATCTTGGCCAAGTTTGAGAGGTACTGATTATATGGAAATGTTCTGCTTGGTATAAGTAGCCTTTTATTCCTTCTTTCTGTCAACTCTTTAGACTGAAAAGAGCATCTATTTAGGCTTGATTCTAATGGAGAACTTGTTCCATGATCTCCAAAGACCACCCCTGATAACATGAAAGAGATTAAAATGCCTTCTGAAATTCCAGGATGTTCCCAGTAAAATGACTGTGTGACATTCTTGGTGATGGAAATTCAGGGGTCATACCATTTTGGCAAATAAATTGTTGTAGTATCTAGAGACCCTGACTTTTCAGCATTGCTTCTTGAAATAAGGAAGCTTGTTCCCAGATGCAGGTGTAGTCCTAGCATAGAGAGAACTGGAGTGCAGTGAAAAAGATGATCACATACACCTTCATCTCATACAAACATTCTCAAGAAGCAAGGCTCCTCGTTCACAGAAAGTGTTTTCATACATGCCAGATTGATATCTGGTTTCTTAAATTACAGCATGAGATGCTGAAGCAAAGTCCAAAACCTCTTTACGTTTTGGCTCTCTCTATTACCTCCACCTTCAGGATGACTTCACAGGTGACATGGGTGCTCTTACTGGCCATGGGATGGAGAGGAAGTCTGCTCCCAAATTGAATCCTTCAGTATTACTCTTCAAAACATGAGCTCTGCTGCTGCCTTAATAGTTGCCCTTTCACCCTCTTTCCCCTCATGACCTAGATATATCTTCTTCAAGTCATCCCCAAACTCTACTGACCCTGATGGGCAGGAGCCTTCAGTGATAAGGAGGTCCACATTTAGTGGTCAAGTTGTCCGCAGCTTACGCTTACTGCTGCTCTCAGAGCACTGCTGAAAGCATCAAGAGTGGGAAAGAGATATCTTGCTCCTAGCAGAGATTTTAAGGGTCTGGGGTGTGGAGCATATGGGGTTTGTGTTCTACAGGTTGTGGGTGGGTAGAGGGTGCAGAGGGGGTATAGTAGGGAAGGGCAGGAGTAGGGACTGATCTATGACCCTGGAATATTTGTTTAAGTCTTCAGTGGGGGTTTGGGAGTGGGATCTGTTTGGCCCAGCAGAGACAGTTAAGACATATTGGGGAGGGGTGTAGGAATCAGGCCACAGGTCCACAAGGCACATTTGTTTTTCTTTATTTAACAGTGTCACTTATCCAGTTAAGTGGCAGGTTAGGTGGCCACACAAGGCTGGATAAATTTAGACTTGCTCTAAAGCCGGTTACAGCTGAAATCAACTAAGTTAGCCTGATAACTTTACCCTGCCCTGGACTGCCCCCACAATGCCATTTCTTTAATCCAGCTAGATTTTAAGAAGATAATGACTTGTCTGGCTAAAATGTAGCCAGATAAGTGGCTCAGCATTCTAATACTTGCCATTTAGCTGGATCACCTCCGAGTGATCCAGCTAAATGGCTTTTAATATGGATCTCTCTACATTTTAATAAGAATTATTATTTATGAAGTACCATCAATGTGCCCAGTAGCATAGTGAATAATGGCAGATAAAGACCAATGCTATATGCCTGCCCAACCATTGTGATCTAATAAAGGGGCATTTCCTGGCGTGTAGCCAGATGGACTCAGAACGAATGGGATAGTATCCGCGTGCTAGCAGTTGGAGATGGATCTGACGTCAGCACGGGGGTATATATATCCCCACAGGAAGCGTAGCAACTCAGTAATTTCCGTCTCCAAAGCAGTTTGGAGTGCCTGCACGCTAGTCGAGCGTGCTTTCCAAGACTACTTTAATTTTTCTCTTTTCTTATAATTCTAGATTCTACTTTCTACTTTCTGCAAAAAATATCGAGCCCTGCGCTCCTGCGGTGATACCTGAAGGTCACTCCCCCAGTTGAGCTGCCCAGGGTGATTTCCGTGATCCCCCCCGGAGGTTAAGTCCTCGGTCCAGTGGCCGAATCGCGGCAGGGACACAGCCCCCGGGCGAGGTTCGGGTGAGGCTTACGAGGTGCCTCGGTCCCGGCGTGGACGAGGCAGTGGGTGCATATCCTCAAACGCGGTGGTGAAGGTATTTGCCCGCTCTCCCCGCAGCCGGAGACCGCCTGGGTTCCAGCCGAGAAGCGCCGAGGTTCAGGTGAGGCGTACATCTCGTGTTTCGGGTCTCCGAAGGAACAGAGGATCGGCGGCGTGGCACGCCAAGGAGGGCGCCATTTTGTGGGCCTCGTTCAGGTAGGGCGCCGGTAATAGGCGCAGGTTTATTCCTCCTTGTGCGTATATTGCCTTATTGTTGTGAGCATTTCCACTGAGAGTGTATTGCTAACCGCCGGTTACTGAAAGGTATTGCTACACCGCCTGTTGCTGAGAGCCGCATATTGCTGAAAGCCTATTGAATGCTATTGAGCGTATATTGCTAACCGCATATTGCTGAAAGCCTATTGAATGCTATTGAGCGTATATTGCTAACCGCTTACTGCTGAAAGCTGATTGAATGCCATTGAGCGTATATTGCTAACCGCATATTGCTGAGAGCTTATTGAATACTATTGAGCGTATATTGCTAACTGCATATTGCTGAGTGCATATTGCATACAATTGGGCTGTTTTCTTGGCCGCCTATTGCTAAGAACATATTGCGCATATTGCTACTGCATATTATTATTATTGTGCGCCTATTGTATTGAGCGCCTATTGCTGCCGCTTATTATTAGTATTGTGCGCCTGTTGTATTCAGCGCCTATTGCTGCCGCATATTGTTATTATTGCGCGCCTGTTGTATTAAGCATTCAGCGCATATTTTTTCCATGGATCAGAACGCAGCAGCGTCTTCAGCGGCGGCGCCGCCTGCCTCAGGCATTAAAGCCCTTGGCCTCTGCTCTGCATGCCAGCTTAGAGCCACGCGCAGTGAAGAGCCAGACTCCCTATGTGCCCAATGTGAGGAGGCCGTGGGACCCTCAGGCCAGGACCGGTCTCAGCCACGATTTGTTGACAGCTCCCCAGGAGCTACCCCGGATTTAGGGGGCAGTCTCGACCAATCAGGAATCCCGGGGGATCTGGTACCCCGGCGATTAGAGGCTGCTTCAATTTCCTGGGTGGATCTCTTTAAGGGGATTCATGCCTTCGTACAGATGCAAACGGCTTCCCGTCCAGGCCCTGCGGTTCCTGTGGTTCCTGCGGTGGCTGCGACTGTGGCGGCTGCTGCTGCGGTGGCGGCTCCTGCGGATCCTGTTACTGGACCCTCACGCCCTTATTGTGAGCGGGACCTCCCGCCGCTGGACAGTCCAGATCAGTCAGACCAGGAGGTCTCACCGGATGAGTCCGAACTCCCGGACGAGGGGGACCTTCCCCCAGGGATTGAGCCATACAGAACCATGAGGCGGTTCTTCCCTAAAGAGGATCTCTCCAACCTGGTGTCTCAGTGTCTGGCAGAATTGGATATTACAGATCCCAGCGCTTCGGTGCCCTCTGCGCAGAACCCCCTGCTGGAAGGTCTTCGTCCTACAGCCCGCCATTTTCCATTCTTACAAGCGGCACAACAGCTGATAGATTTAGAATGGGCGGCACCAGCGGCTTCCATCAAAGGGGGTCGGGCTCTGACGAGCATGTACCCATTGCCACCGGCTATCCAGGACCTGCTGGCGTGCCCTCAGGTGGACGCCTTGATTAGCGCTGTGGTCAAGCGCACTACCATTCCAGTTGAAGGGGGGATGGCCCTCAGGGAGCCTCATGACTGGCGACTGGACGCCATTCTGAAACAGACCTTTGAGGTGGCAGCTCTATCTTTGCGGATTGCAACCTGCTGCATGGTGGTGACGCGTGCCTGTTTGTCACAGGTTGGAAACAAAGCTCCAGCGGCAGACATGGAGTCCGCTCTTTCATTCCTCACGGATGCTGCATCTGACCTGGTCCGGACAACAGCTAAGGGGATTTCATCCTCCGTAGCTGCCAGGAGGCAGCTCTGGATCCGGAGATGGTCAGCTGATGCACTTTCCAAGACACGCCTCACCAGATTGCCCTTCACGGGCTCCTTCCTCTTTGGCAGCGACCTTGATAAACTGGCCAGTACATGGGGTGCCTCTCCAGTGCCCAGACTGCCGGAAGATCGGTTCAGAAGGGGCCAGCGCGCCTTTCCAAGGCCCTCCAGGGGCAGGAGTTCCCAGCGCTTTGTTCCTTACAGGGGTCGCTACCAGGCACCACGTCCTCCGGCCAGGAATCAGTCCTTTCGGACCAAGCAGCGCAAGAGGGGAGCGGGTCCGGGCTCGGGTCCCGGCCGCGCCTCCCAATGAGACTCCGCCGATTCATCTGGGGGACGGAGCCATAGGGGGCAGGTTAACCCTCTTCTACCCCAGATGGGTCAAGATTACGTCGGACCAGTGGGTCCTCGCCATTATCCGGGAGGGATATTATCTGGACTTTCATCAGCTCCCTCCGGACAAGTTTGTGGAATCTTCATGTCCCATACACAAGAAGGCAGCATTGGAAGCTACCCTGGCGAGGCTCTTGTCCTTGAAAGCCATCATCCCAGTACCTGCCTGGGAAGTGAATTCTGGACACTATTCCATTTATTTCATGGTACCCAAGAAAGGGGGCACCTTTCGGCCTGTGCTGGACCTCAAGTCAGTCAATCGATACTTGCGGATACCGAGGTTTCGCATGGAGACTCTGTGCTCCGTCAAGGCTGCAGTACAGCCAGGAGAATTCCTCACGGCATTAGACCTGTCAGAGGAATACCTGCATATCCCGATCCATTCGGATCATCAGAGCTACCTACGCTTCAAGGTTCTGGGACGCCATTTCCAATTCTGGGCTCTGCCCTTCGGGTTGGCCACGTCACCACGGACATTCACCAAGGTGGTATAGTGGTAGCAGCGGCACTCAGGAGGGAAGGAATTCTTTTCCATCCCTACCTAGATGATTGGCTGATCAGGGCGAAATCTCGAGAGGAGAGCCTTCGGACGACCGACAGAGTAATCGCCCTTCTGGAAAGCTTGGGCTGGGTAATCAACCTCAGCAAGAGCTGCCTACAGCCTTCCCAGTCCCTGGAATACCTGGGAGTACAGTTCGACACCTGGGCAGACACAGTCAGTCTCACTACCAAGAGAAAGTTGAAGCTTCAGCAGCGTATCCAGTATTTGATGGGAGCCAGTCGGCCCATAGCCTGGGATTATCTGCAGGTTCTTGGTCTCATGGCATCCACCCTGGAAGTGGTGCCTTGGGCGAGGGCCCATATGAGACCTCTACAACACTCCCTGCTCTCTCGCTGGAGCCCCCGTCTACGGAACTATTCCACGCACCTTCCTCTGCCAGCCAGAGTGAGGACCCAGTTGCGGTGGTGGTTGCAGTCCAACCACGTGAGCAGGGGGTCGAAGATGTCCTCACCCACGTGGACCTTGCTCACCACAGATGCCAGCCTGAGCGGCTGGGGAGCACACTGCGAGGAACTCACCGCACAAGGGCGGTGGAACAGAGAAGAGTCAGCGTGGAACATCAACCGTCTAGAGGCCCGGGCAGTCCGATTGGCATGCCTTCGATTTGCTCACAGACTGAAGAACAAAGCAGTCAGAGTGATGTCCGACAACGCCACCACGGTGGCATACATCAACCGTCAGGGCGGAACCAGAAGCCGACAGGTATCTCTGGAGATCGCCCCTCTGATGACTTGGGCAGAGGCGAATCTTCAGGACATCTCCGCCGTCCACATTGCTGGGAAGGACAATACCACAGCAGACTTCCTCAGCAGAGAAAGCCTAAATCTGGGAGAGTGGTAGCTGTCACCGACAGCCTTCCAGATGATTATAGATCACTGGGGAATTCCGGACATGGATTTACTGGCGGACAAGTCCAATGCTCAAGTACCCAGATACTTCAGCCGCAAGCGCGACCCGTTCTCACACGGAATCGATGCCCTGGTCCAGCTGTGGCCTCCAGGGACTCTGCTATACGCCTTTCCTCCGTGGCCTCTGCTGGGCGCCATCATCCAGAAGATTCAGAAACACCGGGGCCTAGTTCTTCTAGTGGCACCAGACTGGCCAAGAAGACCCTGGTACGCAGACATGAGAAGATTACTGGCAGGGGAGCCTCTTCCCCTGCCCCCTCTCCGGGACCTTCTACGTCAAGGTCCCATCCTCCACGAGGATCCAGCTCAATTCTCTCTTATGGTCTGGCCATTGAGAGGGCTAGACTGAAGAAAAGAGGTTACTTAGAGCCCGTGATTGATACACTCCTTCGAGCTCGCAAGTTTTCCACATCCCTCACCTACGTTCGCATCTGGAGAGTATTCGAAGCATGGTGCGACACTCACGGCACCAGTCCACATGCGACCACAATCCCTATTGTGTTGGATTTCCTGCAGGATGGTCTTCAGAAGGGTCTCTCCCTCAGCTCCATCAAGGTTCAGGTGGCTGCGCTGTTTTGCTATGGTCCCAGGAGGGATGGCAAGACCATCGCCAAGCACCCAGATGTTTCTCGCTTTCTGCAAGGAGTCAAGCATATTCGTCCGCCACTGAAGTGGCCTGTGCCTTTGTGGAACCTCAACCTTGTTTTGGATTTCCTCGCGGGATCCACCTTCCGTCCCCTTCGGGGCCTGTCTCTCCGTTCTCTAACCTTGAAGATGGTGTTCTTGCTGGCTGTATGTTCAGCCCGCCGCATCTCAGAGCTACAAGCACTGTCCTGCCGTGATCCATTTCTCAGAATCACTCCGGAGGCTATCCATCTTCGGACGGTCCCCTCCTTTCTACCGAAAGTGGTTTCACAGTTTCATCTTAACCAAACCATATCCTTGCCTACCATGGCGGGGTTTCAGAAATCTGAAGAAGGGCGTTTATTGCGTCATCTCGACATTGGCAGATTACTGCCCAGATATCTGGAAGTGACACAACAACTACGAAGGACGGACCATCTGTTCGTCCTGCACAGCGGGAAGAAGCAAGGTGAAGCGGCCTCGCGGCCCACCATCGCCCGCTGGATTAAGGAAGTTATCAGAGCAGCTTACGTAGAAGCCGGGAAGTCTCCGCCTCTACAAGTCAAGGCTCATTCTACCAGAGCACAAGCGACATCCTGGGCTGAATCCAGGATGTTGTCGCCTGCAGAAATCTGTAAAGCGGCGACGTGGTCCTCCCTCCATACCTTCTCCAGATTCTACCGTCTGGATGTCCAGGCCAGGGAGGACTCGGCATTTGCGAGGGCGGTACTACATGGTCCTCAGGCAGCCTCCCGCCCAGGCTGGGAGTAAAGCTTTTGTACATCCCATTCGTTCTGAGTCCATCTGGCTACACGCCAGGAAATGTTGAGATTACTACCTGATAATCTCCTTTTCCTTAGTGTAGACAGATGGACTCAGCATCCCGCCCAGCTGCCTGTGTACATGGGTTTCACCGATTCAAGGTAAGCCATGTCTTCTGTTCCATAAGAGCGTACACGCTACCTGGTGTCAACGCCTTCCGGTTGGGAATGCTGGCGGTCTCCAGCTACTATCAATCGGTCAGGGGAATCCTGTTTTCACTTTTCACTGACCGTCAGTACACACATCCATAACAGCTTTTGCAAGGAAGATTACTGAGTTGCTACGCTTCCTGTGGGGATATATATACCCCCGTGCTGACGTCAGATCCGTCTCCAACTGCTAGCACGCGGATACTATCCCATTCGTTCTGAGTCCATCTGTCTACACTAAGGAAAAGGAGATTATCAGGTAGTAATCTCAACATTATGGGTGGCGCCCAGTTTTAGAGATATACTAACAAGAGCTTTCCCAACTGTCTTCCCAGTGTTGTGGAATTCTCTCCTGGTAGAGGCTAGAATAGAGCTAAATTACTTGACTTTCCGTAAGAGAATGAAAACAGGGTTATTCTTATAGGTATGAGATTCTCTGGATCACTGCCATTCTGTCCTTATCTTTTTTGAAATTAAGTCTCCAGAACTGTACAAAGTATTTGAGATGAGGCCTCACCAATGATCTGTACAGAAAGACTGCCATTGCAGAAAGACTAAATGAATTCTTTGCTTCCGTGTTTACTAATGAAGATGTTAAGGAGATACCAGTTCCGGAGATGGTTTTCAAGGGTGATGAGTTAGAGAAACTGAACGAAATCACTATGAACCTGGAAGATGCAGACCAGATTGACAAACTAAAGAGTAGCAAATCACCTGGAACGCATGGTATGTATCCCAGGGTACTAAAGGAACTAAAAAATGAAATTTCTGATCTATTTGTTCAAAGTTGTAACCTATCATTAAAATCATCCATTGTACCTGAAGACTGGAGGGTGGCCAATGTAACCCCAATATTTAAAAAGGGCTCCAGAGGTGATCTGGGTAACTATAGACCAGTGAGCCTGACTTCAGTGCCAGGAAAAATAGTAGAAACTATTCTAAAGATCAAAATCACAGAGCATATAGAAAGACATGGTTTAATGGAACACAGTCAACATGGATTTACTCAAGGAAGTCTTGCCTAACAATTCTTCTTCCTTTGTTTGAAGCGGTTAATAAACATGTGGATAAAGTTGAACCGGTAGAAGTAGTGTATTTGGATTTTCAGAAGGCGTTTGACAAAGCCCCTCATGAGAGGCTTCTAAGAAAACTAATGAGATAGGAGGCGATGTCCTTTTATGGATTACAAACTGGTTAAAAGACAGGAAACAGAGAGTAGGATTAAATGGTCAATTTTCTCAGTGGAAAAGGGTAAACAGTGAAGTGCCTCAGGGATCTGTATTTGGACCAGTGCTTTTCAATATATATATAAATGATCTGGAAAGAAATACGAGTGAGGTTATCAAAATTGCGGAAGATACAAAATTATTCAGCGTAGTTAAATCACAAGTGGATTGTGATACATTACAGGAGGACCTTGCAAGACTGGAAGATTGGGCATCCAAATGGCAGATGAAATTTAATGTGGACAAGTGCAAGGTGTTGTACATAGGGAAAAATAACCCTTGCTATAGTTACACAATGTTAGGTTCCTGTTGTGAGCACAGCCTTCAGGGGCCGATGGAGCGGGCTTGGCGCACGTCACTTAGCTCATAGGTGTTGCGTCCGTCGGTCTCAGATGGCTTCGCCCAACATGCCTCACCACTATTTCAGCCTTCTCCACCAGCCTTGGGAGAATGGTGTCCGTAGCGTCTCCTTGCCGAACCCTCCAGCGTCCCCGGAGCGGCTTTGGTGCGGCGTCCCACCATGTTGTACCTGAGTTCTTGCTGCGTCCGTCGCTGCCCGATGGCTTCACTCCGCCTACTTTTCTTTTTCTGCGGCGACTCCTGCTCCCTGTGGACGTCTGCCTGCCTTCCTCTCCGGTGTCCCTGGACTGGCTGGGGCGCTGCCTCCCGCCATGCTCCTCAGGTAACTTAGGGCGCGTGCGCCGCTTGGCCCTCATTCTTATTTCCTCTATGGCGCGAACCTCAGGGGTGTCCCCCTGTGAAGACGTCACGCTGCCCGGATATTTAAGCCTACTGTTTGCTAGCCATTGAGTTAGCAAGGGAATTCCTACAGATGGGATTTGCTCTCTGTACCAAGCTACTCTGCCTCCAACTTCTATTAGACTCTTTTCTGCTAACGGGGTACCCGCTCCTCGGGGGCCTCTCTGCTTCTTTCAGGTCACTATCAGGAACCGGTACTCACTCCTCGAGGGCCCATGTTCCCTGACTCGCTGTCTGTGTCCATCTCCTCTTCTACTTGGAAGAATTCGCTATAGACACCATCTGTGAGTACTAATTGCGATGGAGAAGGTACAGAGAAGGGCTACCAAAATGATAAGGGGAATGGAACAACTCCTCTATGAGGAAAGACTAAAGAGGTTAGGACTTTTCAGCTTGGAGAAGAGACGACTGAGGGGGGATATGATAGAGATGTTTAAAATCATGAGAGGTCTAGAACGGGTAGATGTGAATCGGTTATTTACTCTTTCGGATAGTAGAAAGTTTTTGGGGCACTCCATGAAGTTAGCATGGGGCACATTTAAAACTAATCGGAGAAAGTTCTTTTTTACTCAACGCACAATTAAACTCTGGAATTTGTTGCCAGAGGATGTGGTTAGTGCAGTTAGTATAGCTGTGTTTAAAAAAAGGATTGGATAAGTTCTTGGAGGAGAAGTCCATTACCTGCTATTAGGTTCACTTAGAGGATAGCCACTGCCATTAGCAATGGTATCATGGAATAGACTTAGTTTTTGGGTACTTGCCAGGTTCTTGTGGCCTGGATTGGCCACTGTTGGAAACAGGATGCTGGGCTTGATGGACCCTTGGTCTGACCCAGTATGGCATTTTCTTATGTTCTTATGTCTTATTGTACTCATTCTCTCAGTTCTTTTCACTACAGCACTGCTACTGGAGGAACCGCTGTTCCAGCACCCTGAGGAATACTAGCCCAGCCGGGCTCCATCTTCTACTCACTACCACCACCTCTGGTGGCTTCACAAATTGTCTAAATAAAGATAAAATCTGTTTGTGTGTCCAGAGCTGAGCCTCACCTGTGACCCCTCACGACACTCCCCCCCCCATGGGCGTGGTCAGCTGCCACAGTGTCCAAGAGTCCACCCAAGCCTTACAAAACATAACAGGTCTCCTAGGGCACGCGCACGCCTCATGTCTGGTAGCAGTGCCTGCTACCAATTCTTCCATCTGCTGGAATATTACCTATCAGCTACAGAGAGTGAGTACTATTTCACCCAGTCTGTTGATCTACAGCTGCTCGTTGTCTATCTGCATCGGGTCCTACACCACCATTGTGGAACGGGTCTCCTCTGCCGAGGATTACAGACTGTTGCTATCTAATCCACTCTCTACTGCCACCTCTGGTGAAACATACAAGCTGCATAATAAAGTTATATTCTCTGAGTTTATACATCTGAGTCTAGTCTGGTGCTACAGTTCCCTACGGGGCTCCTCCCCGTGGGAGACACTATCACTGTTGCCCCTGAGAATCCACCAAACACCTCAATATCATAAAAATAGGAGAGCGGAGCCCTTGGGCCATAGGACGGCTCAGGTAGAGACATGAGTCGCACCCATGGTGAGGTGTGTGTGCAAGATGGGCTGCACAGGAGCAGAGCTGGTTGGAGCTAGGAACACAGGGCTACAATGTAAGTCTCTGGCTAGGACTAGGAACTTAGAACATCGGAGAGTTCAAGGAAAGCTAGAGCACAAAGAGTCAAAGAGGAACTTGGGACTCTCGAAGAGGATGACGTGGAGCTTGAGACTCTTGAAGAGTATGTCGTGGAGCTTGGGACTTGGAACGTGGAGACATGGAGATGAAGATTGGAACGTAAAGATGAGATGAAGACTTGGAACGTAGACTGGAAGACAAGAAGACTAGACGTGGACTTGGAGATGAAGACTTGGGACGTAGACTTGGGTAAGGAAGGTGAGTCCCTCAGGCGCCCTACACAGCAGGTGGGGCTGGTCGCGGACCACACTGAAGACTCAGGTGAAGAACATGGAGACATGGGGACTAGGATGTAGACTTGGGAGACGTAGACTGGAAGATGTGAACTAGGACGAGGAAGGCGAGTCCCTCAGGTGCCCTACACAGCATGTGGGGCTGGTTGCGGACCACACTGAAGACTCAGACGAAGAGCAAGATCCTCAGGTGCCCTACACAGCACGTGGGGCTGGTCACGGACCACACTGTCCCCTTTGTGCCCTACACAGCTGGATGGCTGGTCGCGGACCATGAGGAGATTGGAATAGGCTCAGGAAGTCTCATAGCGCAGGTTAGTGGAAACCCCTAGGATCCTCCGGAGTCAGAGCTAGGGAACTCTGAGTAAAAGCAGGGAATCTCCGGAGGCACGGGTCCCATCAGACCTTGAGCATTAGGACCAGGACAACATCAAGAAGGGGACAAGGAACATCACAGGACGAGGACTCACAGACATTTTATTTATTTATTTTATTTAAAGAATTTATATACCGGGGTTCCTGTATAGTATACATATCACCCCGGTTTACAAGAAACCAAAACTATCGCTAAGGAACCGTAACTATCGCTTCATTTAGCGGTTTACATTGAACATTTAGCGGTTTACATTGAACATTGAACATTTAGCGGTTTACATTGAACATAGTTAATTTGAGAAAACATAATAACATCTAGGGACATCTAGGGACATCTAATAACATCATAATAACATCTATGAACATCTAGGGACATCTTGGAACATGGGACATCTTGAAGCTGACTGCAGGACTTGGAATGGACTGCAGGGCTTAGAACAGACTGCAGGAATGGAACAGAATCTTGGAACTGACATCCGGATCTGGACTCATGGACATCCAGACTTGGAACGGACATTGGAAGCTGGACTCAAGGACATCCGGACTTGGAGTAAGAACATAAGAACATAAGAAAATGCCATACTGGGTCAGACCAAGGGTCCATCAAGCCCAGTATCCTGTTTCCTACAGTGGCCAATCCAGGCCATAAGAACCTGGCAAGTACCCAAAAACTAAGTCTATTCCATGTAACCACTGCTAATGGCAGTGGCTATTCTCTAAGTGAACTTAATAGCAGATAATGGACTTCTCCTCCAAGAACTTATCCAATCCTTTTTTAAACACAACTATACTAGACATCAGGATCCGGGCTCAGGAACAGGCATCAGGATCCGGACTCAGGAACAGGCATCAGGATCCGGACTCAGCAACAGACATCAGAATGAAGAGACGTCTTCAAGAGCATCTGGATAGGCATCTGATATGAGGAGAACTCTACGAGCATCTGAGCAGATGCGAAGACAAAGGTGGAAATAAGCAAGGCCTTCTTATAGGGCTGAGAGGCAACTCCCTGGGAGGAGCTACCAGGAGGGCCATGCCTGGCTGGCCCCATAAGAATGGGGAAAGCCGCGGGCCTGCCTCTTAGAAGAAGCAGTCAGAGGAAGTCTGCAGGACCCTGGACAGCGGCCCTGCAGACGCTGAAGCAGGAAGGAGTCGGCCGTGTCGGTAGCGTCTCAGCCGCATAGGAGGAGGGCCCAGAGACAGGCGATGTCGTGGCGTCCATGCCGCTGAGGAGCAGGCCTCCAGGCCTGCCGAAGATGGCTTGGGTGGTGGCTCGAGGCCGCGAAGAACGGAGGAGTCAGCGGCGGCCTCCAGGCAAGGCGAAGACTCGGCACGGCTCCTGCCATGCCGGAAAGATGGCGGCCGGGCCATGGAGAGCAACGTCAGGCAGCACAAGGCTGCGGAGGTAAGACCCTGTCCGCTTTAATGTCAGAGACCATAGTGGGACACCAGAAGAACCGCTGGAGCAGCGCCAAGATTCGTGCTCGCCTTGGGTGACCAGCAAACTTCGAGTCATGTGCCCAGAGGAGGACTCTTTCTCGGAGTCGTCGGGACACAACAGTCTTCCCAGTAGGGACTGGGTGAGTAGCGGATAAGCAAATACAGGCTGGATCTATTATATGGCCAGGTTCTCCAGAGGACGGATCTTTATACCCAGGATTTGAACTAGATCCTTGAGGATAAAATTACCTCCTGCTCCGGAATCCACCAGAGCAAGAACTGGAAAGTGTTATGGCAGCCAGCCACGAGACCCCGTGGCCGGCTGCACTTACCGCCCGCAGCCGCCCCGGACTCAGTCATGGCTCCCTGCACCGCTGCCGTCCTCCTAACGCAACGGGGAGCCGACAAGGTCATCACCGCGCCTCCAGCCCCAGCTGCGGCTAGGGGCTCCGCCCCCCCAACTTAAAGGGACTGTGACAGGAACAGCCTCTGGTGACCCGGATGCTCTCCAGGGCCACCAGCAGTATTTAAGGCAGCTCCTGCTGCCCAACCTTTGCCTCAGCAACAGGTCTCACTCCTTGGAGTAGCTAATTGTTCATCTGTTCCTGTTTTCAGCTCCGTGTCTTCAGTTCCAGCCCCCATGTCTTTGGTTCCAGCCCCGTCTTCGTCTGTTCCTACCCCCTCGGCTTACTTCTCTGGTTTCCACTCAGCTCGTTCTTGGATTCCGTCTTGCCTGTTGCCTGCCCTGACCTCTGGCCTGTCTTTGGACCCTCCTGATCACTGCCGGCCTCGACCCTGGTACGTTTGACTCTGTCTTGCCTCTCGTCTTCAGACCCGCTCTTAAGTCCTGCTGGCCCCGGCACCCAAGGACTCAACCTGCAGGGAACGAGGGCTAGTAAAGGTGAAGGTCCTGTTGGGTCTCCATCTCCAGGTCTGCCTCCCGATGGCGAGGGCCTGTGGGAAGCCCTCCTGCAGGAAGCTTCGATCTTATCTTGGCCTAAGGGTCCACAGACTGCCCGGCAGTGCAACAGAAAGGACCAAGAGTCCCAGATCAGGGTGACTGGTACAGACAATTGAGGGGCTGGAGATGCTGCGCCAAAGTTTAGGACCCCTACTGAACTTAGGCTGGGAAGTTTCCCGGACAGATGGGGCAGGCCTGAAGATGGTGGCCAGGTGCTCCGCAATACAGGCACAGACCGATTTGTCTCCACTGGAGGCACTCTTCCGGGGGTCAGCCACCCACGGCCCAGCTGCATGGTCTCTTCCGTCTTGGTCACAATAGACCCTACCAGAGGCAGGGCTGGTGGTAGGTGGTGAATGGGATCGAACCCGAAAGGGCTTCTTGAGCATCCAACTCTTGGAGATGATGATCAATTTGGTATGTCAAGTCTAAGGTCCTCAAGAGAGGAAGGGAGCTCCCTTGCAGCCAGCTCATCCTTCACCTGCGGGGAAAGTCCATCCAGCTAGATAGCTCATAGGCAGTCTTCCTGCCAAGTGAGTTCAAAAGCCAAAGTCTGAAATTCAATAGTGTAGTCGAAAAGACTTCTTTAACCTTGACAAAAGTGTAACAAACTAGTGCTTGCCACTGCATGCCACCCTGGATCATCAAAGATCCATTGAAACGCGGCCACGAACTGAGACAATTCTCTTAGAAGGGAGTCCAATCGCTCCCATGGGGGAGAAGCCCAGGCCAGCGCCTTCCCTTCCAGACAAGCCAAGATAAAGATGACCTTGGTCAATTCATCCTGGAAGACGGGGGGCTGTAGAGCGAACTGCATATAGCATTGGTTGATGAACCCTCTGCAGAGCTTGGAGTCACCGTTGAAGCGCGGGGGCGCTGGTAGGACCAACAAGGCTCTAGGCATAGAAGGTGACGGCTGAGAATGAGAAGGAGCCGGTACTGGAACCGGATCGCTGGTGAGGGCATCAGACCGGGTGTGGAGATGCTCAATGGAGGAGGCCAGTGCCTCAAATTGCTGCTGTTCTTGTACTTTGGATGCCAGGCCAGGAATGGCCTGGAGGGCAGGCGGCTCCGCTGAGTCCATGGCCTTTGCAACCTGTTGTGCGGACCCTTGGGCCAAGTTGGGGTTGACGCAACCCTTAGGTAGGGACCTACGGATCCCCACTGTTAGCAGGCGAGTGGGCTGATGAACGGAGGCCAGCTGGAGCTTCACCAATATCAGCTCTCGTTCCCCGTGGGTTGAGCCTTTGGGTGCCGGGGCCGACTGGACTTAGGTAAGCCTCCGTATGTTGTCGATGAGGAGATAGAGGTCAGCCCAGAGACAACAGGAGAGAGATGGTACAGTCTTGCACTGGACAAGGTAGTGTCCCAGAAACTTGGGTGCCAAAGGAACGAATTCAGGCAGGGGGCGCCAGAGCAAGAGCAGGTCGAAGCCTGAATAGACCAAGTCCAGGACGTAGGCTGAAGAGGCGACGTGGAACAAGCTTGAATCAGGGCTGGCGGCAATCTGGAAGCAGTGGCAAGCAAGGCTGAGGTCTGATCACAGAGATAGTCAAACGTAGTCAAACAATGCAGAGGTCTGGGTCTGGAGAAAGGCAACGCCATAGTCGGGCAATGCAGAAGTCCGGATCTGGAGAGAGGCAACGACATGGTCAGGCAAAGCACAGGTCCGGGCTTGGAGAGAGTCAATGGCATGGTCAGGCAAAGCAGAGGTCCGGGCTTGGAGAGAGTCAATGGCGTGGTCAGGCAATGCAGAGGTCTGGGCTTGGAGAGAGTCAACGGCATGGTCAGGCAAAGCAGAGGTCCGGGCTTGGAGAGAGTCAACGGCGTGGTCAGGCAAAGCAGAGTCAAAGTTCATGTAGGCAATCCGAGGAAAGGTGAGGAGCAGGAATGTAGGAGCAAGGAGTCAGAAACCAGGATAAGCGAGGAACAGGGACATGGGAGTGAGACAAATCTCTCAGGAGGCAACGAGTACTCGACCAGTGAGGAGACCTGTTCCAAAGGCAAAGCTAGAGAGCGGAGCCCAGGCTTAAGGACCGGTGCTCCGCTGACGTCATCATCCGGGGCTGCGGCTTGGTTCCCACTGTGGGCCCTACTTAAGCATTAGCGATGCATGCGCGCAGGCCTAGGGAGGGGTGGGGCACGGAGTAGCAGCGTCACTCTGCGGGCCACGTACAAAGGCCCGACGTGGAGCAGTGGAAGTGGAGGCTGGACCGGGAACACCAGGATCTGTAGCTGAGCTGGAAGTGCCAGGGGTTGCCCGAGAATGGAGCTGGCAGCCTGCAGCTGCCAGGGATGAGGAACCAGGTACTGGAGTTACTGCAGAGAGGTGAGGGGGCCGTGCCGCGGATTTGCCTTGGACGGCACGCGTAACACCCCTCATGGCATTCACCTGGAAGGGGGCCAATAGCAAGAACTGGCCTCCAGAAGCAGTCGCGGCCTTCTCTAATATAAACAAGACTTCCTTGAAGAACCATGCCTTCATCATCCAGACCCCATGTGCCCCTTCATCATCGAGATTGTCGCTTCCTCGGAGAGAGTAGAAACTGTTCTAAATCAACTCCTAGACAGGGGAAGTCTCCGACCCTGTTCATTTTTCTCAAAAAATTCTCTCCAGTGGAACCAAACTACAGAATTGGGGACAAGGAGCTTTTAGCTATAAAATTGGCCTTCGAAGAATGTGGCATTGGTTAGAAGGGACGCAACACTGGATTAATGTATATATGGACCATAAAAATCAAGAACATCTCCATAATGTGCAGCGATTAAATGCCCATCAGGCTTGATAGTCATTGTTTTTCGCCTGCTTTGACTTTGAAGTGAAATATAGACCAGCTCATAAAAACATCCCGGCGGATGCCCTCTCCTGATCATTTGAAGTAGAAGATACTCTGGAATCCCTAAGCCACGTGATTGATCCTGCCCGAATCCTCCTGGCTGCTTCCATGCCTATCCCACCTGGAAAGACGGTAGTTCCCCATCGTCTTTGTCAGAAGGTACTAGAGTGGGTGCACGACTCCCAGATAGCAGGTCATCCCAGCCGAGCATGCATCTTAAACCGACTTCAGCACTTTTACTTGTGGCCCCAAGTGAAGAAGGATATCAGGAATTATGTGGACTCCTGCCACATTTGTGCTCAACAAAACCCCCTGGTAGGTTGACCCTATGGTCTGCTACAGCCTCCACTTGTGCCCCAGAAGCCATGGACTCATTTATCCACAGATTTCATGGTCAACTTTCCCCCTTCGTAGGGCTTTCGGGTCATCTGGATGGTTATCGATCACTTCTCCAAAATGGCCCTGTTGCGTGCGTCCGGTCACAGATGGCTTCGCCCGATATGCCTCACCTCTATTTCAGCCTTCTCCACCAGCCTCGGAGAATGGTGTCCATAGCGTCTCCTTGCCGCACCCTCCGGCGTCCCCAGAGCGGCTTTGGTGAGGCGTCCCGCCATGTTGTACCTGAAGTCTCCTAGGGCGCGCGTGCGCGCATGTCTCATGTCTTGTAGCAGTGTTGGAGCGAACCTCAGGGGCGTCCCCTTCGAGTGACGTCACTGCTTCCAACTACAAAAGGTTGCCCATTTGCTGACTCTTGCCGAGTTAGCAAAGGATTGGATACGGATTGGATTAATTCTGGTCTGAAGCGGCTCTGCCGCTTCTGCTGCTGTTGGACGCTCCCAACACCCTCCGGGGTTCTACTAACTTGGGTACCCGCTCCTTGGGGGTCCTTTGCTTATTTCCAAGTGCCTATTCTGAATCCAGGTACTCGCTCCTCGAGGGCCTGTGTGTCTATCCTGGTGCCTGCTATCAATTCTTCTACCTGCTGGAACCTATCAGCTACAGAGAGTGAGTACTACTTCTTCCAGTCTGTTCATCTACAGCTCCTCGTTGTCTCTCTGCATTGGGCCCTACAACACCATTGTGGAATGGATCTCCTCCGCCGAGGATCACAGACTGTTGCTATCTAATTCACTCTCTACTGCCACCTCTGGTGAACCATACAAGCTGCATAATAAAGTTATATTCTCTGTGTTTGTGCATCTGAGTCTAGCTTCGTGCTACAGTTCACTATGGGGCTCCTCCCCGTGGGAGACACTATCACTGTTGCCCCTGAGAATCCACCAAACACCTCGATATAATAACAGATTGCTAACTCCATGGATTAGGCTTAGCTCACCGCATTGCAGACCATTCCAGGCCTGGCCCAGCGAATTGTCGAACAACAGAACTCGCTGGATAGCTTGACTGTGGCCTTTAATCTACTGCACTCACAGATGAACGATTCTACTACCTCAGGTAAAGAAGAAACACCGCCAGAAGTGAAGGTTAAAACAGTTGTACCCCTTTCCACTCCTATTCGCTTCTCAGGGGAAGCCTGGAGATGCAGGGGATTCCCCAACCAATGCTGTATGTACTTTGCACTTCAACCTAATAATTTTCCCACATCTTATGCCAAGACTACGTATATCCTGTCTTATCTGGACGGAAGAGCACTAGCTTGGGCTTCTCTGCTTTGGGAGCGTGATGACCGCATCCTGAAGGACCTTGCTGTTTTTTTTGGAACTGTTCAAATTCGTATTTGATGACTCAGCCAGGTACACAACCACAGGATCCACATTGGTTCATCTACAGCAAGGTAATAAAGCTTTACTGGACTTCTCCATCGAGTTTAAGACTTTGGCTTCAGAGTTGAATTGGGACTCGAGATGCCTGAGCTTCTTTGAAGGCCTGAGCTCCCAGCTGAAAGATGAATTGGCAGCTCGAGAAATGTCTGAGATCTTGGAGGACCTGATGAAGTTAGCCACAAAAATTGACCAATGACTTCGGGATAAGATTCAAGAGGTTAAAGGATCCAAGAGGCCTAACCAGAGAGAAATCAGAGTCAAAACTATACCTAAGCCTATTCAGTCTAAATCGGTTGCTGGCAAAGAAGAACCTATGCAACTAGGCCATAGTCACCTGACTTCTAAGGAGAGAAGAACGCGGAGAAGATTAGGCCTCTGCATGTATTGTGGTCAAGCTGGCCATGCAGTACAAACATGCCTTATCTGTCTGGGAAACAGCCAGACCTAAGTCCTGTGGGAGGACTCTTCTTAGGTCTAACTGCACCTTCTCCTCCACTCTCTCTGCCAGTCTCCTTGATAAACGGACCACTTGAATTCCCGACTCTTGCCCTAGTGGACTCCAGGGCAGGAGGGAATTTATACTGAGACATCTAGTGGAACATCTGCGAATCCTCACTATGATTATGAAGCCTCCGCTTCTGTTATCCTCTATCCATGGGGGAGCCCTTACCGGGTGAAGTAACCCTACAAACGGAACCGGTCAGTTTAAAGACTGGAGCTCTTCATACGGAATTCATTTCCTTCTTTGTGCTTGAAAAGGCTATGCACCCCTTAGTACTTGGGTTACCATGGCTACAAAAACACATGCCTCAATTCAACTGGGCTACGCTGGAGCTTTCACGTTGGGGCCCACATTGTCATGGCAAATGCCTGAAGGAAGTTTTGCCACTACCATGTATGCCTACGATTCCGTTGATGCCTGGGTTACCACCTCAATACTCATTGTTTCAAGATGTATTCTCTAAAGAAGCTGCTGATATACTTCCTCCACACAAATCTTATAACTGTGCGATCAATTTGAAATCGAATACCGAATCACCTAAGGGAAGAGTTTACCCCCTCTCGGTGGTGGAAAATAAAGCAATGTCGGAATACATCCAAGAAAATCTGCAAAAAGGTTTCATAAGGCCATCCAAGTCTCCTGCATTAGCAGGGCTTTTCTTTGTGGGAAAGAAGGACGGAATCCTACGTCCATGCATTGATTTTTGTGGTCTAAACGAGATCACAGTCAAAGACCGCTATCCCTTACCACTCATCTCAGAGCTGTTTGACCGCCTACAGGGGGCTAAGATCTTCTCCAAGCTGGATCTTAAAGGAGCATAATAACCTTGTTCGCATTCATTCAGGTGATGAATGGAAGACAGCTTTTAACACCAGGGATGGACACTGAGAATTTGGTGATGCCCTTCGGCTTATGCAATGCCCCAGCTATCTTCCAAAACATGATGAACGACATCCTGCGTGACCTACTCTACCAATGTGTCGTTTATTTGGACGACATCCTGATCTTCTCTCAAGATCTGAATACCCACATTATGGATGTCAAGAGAGTGTTACAAAGACTGCGGGAGAACCGTCTATACGCTAAGCTCTCTAAATGCGAATTCCACAAGGAACCTGTACCATTCCTAGGGTACATAGTGTCTAACAAGGGGTTCCAGATGGAACCACAAAAGCTGGAGAGCATTCAGAAATGGTCCCAACCTACTGGTCTAAAGGCTCTCAGAAGGTTTCTAGCATTCACAAATTACTATAGAACCTTCATTAAGAATTACTCCTCACTAACTGTGCCTTTAGAGGGCATCCGTCAGAGCGGATGCCCTATCTCGCTCCTTCATATCTGAAGATGTGCCTGTCGCTCCGCAACACATCATTGAACCTGAGAGAGTCATTCTATCAGCTACTCACCCAGTACCTGTGGGCAAAATGATTGTGCCTAGCAACCTCTGGAAGAAAGTACTAGCATGGGCTCATGACTAAATTGGCTGGACATCCCGGTCAACGGAGAACACTGGCGAAGCTGCAAAAATTCTACTGGTGGCCGTCTATGACAGAAGACGCCTTCGCTTATGTAGCGGCCTGTACCAACTGTGCCAGACAAAAACCTCCGCCCGGACATCCTTGGGGCCAGCTACAACCTTTACCCATACCGGATGAGCCCTGGACTCACATCGCCACGGACTTTGTGGTGGACTTACCCCTCTCCGAGGGCAACAACCCTATCTGGGTAACGGTGAACAGATTCTCAAAGATGGCTCACTTTGTGGCGCTTCCTGGCTTACCATCTGCCAGTGAACTTGCAAAGCTTTTCATCAGCCACAAATTCCACCTGCACGGAATACCGAAGCACATTCTCTCAGACAGAGGCATGCAAGTCACAGCCAAATTCTGGAAGGCTTTTTGCAAGAAGTTTGAAATCACTCTCGACTTCACTTCATCTTACCAACCGCAATCCAACGGCCAAACTGAGAGGATGAACTGTACCCTCAAACAGTTCCTCAGAGCCTACGTCTCTTCACGCCAGAATGAATGGGCTGAACTTCTACCGTGGGCTGAGTTTTCCATCAACTCTCATCCAGCATCATCTACTGGATCAACACCCTTACAACTGGTATATGGATGACTACCTTCACCACCTTCAACAACTTTGGAAGACGACAAAGGAGATGCTCATCAAAGCTGGAATTCGAGCAAAACGAGACTATGACATTCATCACGGCAAAGCTCCTGAACTTAAGCATGGTGCTAAGATCTGGTTATCTATGAAGCACCTTAGATTGAAGTTGCCATCTGCTCACTTCGCTCCACACTGTCGGACCATTCCCCATTCTCCAACGTCTGGGCAATCTCTCCTACAGTCTCAAACTTCCTCCAGCAATGAAGATCCATAACGCGTTTCACGTCTCATTACTGAAACCGCTCATTCTCAACAAATTCAGCACCAAGACACCAGGTCCCCCTCCTGTTGATGCAGAAGAGGACATTGAGTACAAAGTAGATGCTATACTTGATGTACGGAAGAGAGGCAGAGTATGGGAATACCTCCTGTCATGGGAGGGCTATGGACCAGAAAATAACTCGTGGGAACCTATGTCTAACATTCTGGACAAAGAGAATGCTGAACCAGTATCATCGTTCACATCCTCGGAAACCAAGACCAGGTAGGAGGTCTGGAGGAGGTCCTTTGAAGGGGGGTACTGTTGCGTCCATAAGTCTCAGACGGCTTCGCCCGATATGCCTCACCTCTATTTCAGCCTTCGCCACCAGCCTCGGAAGAATGGAGTCCGTAGCGTCTCCTTGCCGCACCCTCCGGCATCCCCGGAACGGCTTTGGCGCGGCGTCCCACCATGTTGTACCTGAGGTCTCCTAGGGTGCACGCATGCCTCACGTCTTGTAGCAGTGTTGGTGCGAACCTCGGGGGCGTCCCCCTCGAGTGATGTCACTGCTTCCGACTACAAAAGGTTGCCCATTTGCTGACTCCCGCCGAGTTAGCAAAGGATTGGATATGGATTGGATTTGTTCTGGTCTGAAGCTGCTCTGCCGCTTCTGCTGCTGCTGGAAGCTCCCAACACCCTCCAGGGTTCTCCTAACTTGGGTACCTGCTCCACGGGGGCCCTTTGCTTATTTCCAGGTGCCTATTCTGAATCCAGGTACTCGCTCCTCGAGGGCCTGCATGTCTATCCTGGTGCCTGCTATCAATTCCTCTACCTGCTGGAACACTACCTATCAGCTACAGAGAGTGAGTACTACTTCTCCCAGTCTGTTCATCTACAGCTCCTCATTGTCAAACTGCATCGGGCTGTACACCACCATTGTGGAACGGGTCTCCTCCGCCGAGGATCACAGACTGTTGCTATCTAATCCACTCTCTACTGCCTCCTCTGGTGAACCATACAAGCTGCATAATAAAGTTATATTCTCTGTGTTTGTGCATCTGAGTCTAGCCTGGTGCTACAGTTCCCTACGGGGCTCCTCCCCATGGGAGACACTATCACTGTTGCCCCTGAGAATCCACCAAACCCCTCGATATTATAACAGGCCCATTTCATGGCCCTTCCTGGACTTCCTATCACCCCAGAACTAGCCAAGCTGTTTACTACATACATTTTCCATTTACATGGACTACCATGACACATCCTCTAGGACAGAGGTACTCAATTTACCACAAAATACTGGCGATCACTCTGCAAAAAGTACATTACTTTGGTCTTTACCATGGCTTACCACCTTCAGGCTAATTGTCAAACAGAATGCACAAATCGGACTCTAAGGACATTCTTGCGAATGTTTGTCAATGAACATCAGGACAATTGGGCTGCCTTATTACCCTGGGCTGAATTTTCTCATAATTTCCACTTCAATACTGCCACTGGGAACTTCTCATTCCAAATAGTCTATGGACGACAGCCTAGCCTTCCGCTACTCCTGCCCTTATCAGTAGCCTCTCCTTCAGCCCAGCTGACGACTCAGGAACTGCAAAATCTATGGGTCCGACCTGAGTCCCTGATACAAAAGGCTGCCCTTAGAGCTAAGAAGATTACGGATAAGCATCTTCGACCAGGTCCGCAGCTCAAGTGTGGGGATAAAGTTTGGCTATGTACCAGATACATCCGACTCAGGGTAACTTCCATGAAACTAGCCCCTCATTAAATTGGGCCATTTCCCATTATCCAACAGATAGAACCCGTCACCTACCAGTTACACTTGCCTGCTACCCTATGGATACATAATGTATTTCACATCTCCCTCCTAAAACCCTTGGTGTTATCCTGGCCCACCCAAAAAGTTCTGGAATCCTCAAGGGTTTCTTCAGCCAAGGATCAACTCTATCAAGTCAGGGATGTCCTGGATGTCCGTCGGCGGAATTGAAGGTGGGAATATCTGATATCTTGGGAGAAATACAGGCCAGAGGACAACACTTGGGAGCCAGCCTCAAACATATTGGGTATTGTTATGCTTGCTGACCGTGGGAGTGTGCGGCCGGCTACCATCACCTGTCGAGGTCCCGGAGCAGATCCATCCTCTTCAGTGGTGGCAAGAAAATGCCGCCACCATGATCCTTTGTGGCAACAGGGAACATCGCCAGTACCCTGAACCTGAATTCAGCATAGGCACACGTGCGCACCTCACATCGGGCCTTAAAGGGACTGCAGTGGGAAAATCCCCACTATTCCTAGCTGACCTCATTAAGCAGGGACTATTTCAGCCTGGTCCCTGTTCTCCAACCTTAACTCTGCAACAGGTTCTCCTGGAAGCTGCTGGCTGCGTTGGTTCTGCTCCTCTTTGTTTTGTTCCTGCCCCCTTGGTATATTTCTGTCCTCGTTCCTAGCCTCCTGGTTCCTGCCTCTCCTTTGTTCCCATCCTGCTCTTTGCCCTCTGGACTGACTCTTGGCCTCAACCTTGGACGTAGCTGGATTCCGCTGATAGCCACTTGCCTCGACCTTGGACCAGTACGTGGATTCTGCTGTCTCATGCCCATCTTGACCCTTGGACTGTTGCTGGATTCTGCTGCTAGCCACCTGCCCTGACCGTGGACTGGTACCTGGAGTCTGCTGTCCGTCTCGAACCTTGGACTGCTTACTGGATTCCGCTGCTAGCCGCCTGCCTCTACTTTGGACCAGTATCTGGAGTCTGCTGTCTGCTGCGGGCCTCAACTCCAGACTGGTACTTAGATCTGCCTCCTGATGACGAGAGCCTGGTGGATCCTCTCTCAGGTAGGACCACATTCTCTCAACTCAGGGGTCCACTGTCGCAAAATGAACAGAACCAGTGCCAGAAAAGATGCTTGCGGAACTCCACTTACCACTGTTTTTTGTTCAGAAGAGGTTCCATTTACCACTATTAGCTGCCACCTGTCAGTCAGCCAATTTGTAATCCATTCCACCATCTTGAGACCTACACCCAGGCTCCTCATTTTATTTATGAGCTTCCTCTTTGGGACCATATCAAAATCCTAGCTGAAATCCAAGTAAACCACATCAAGCACTCTTCCTTGATCACCCACTCAAAAAAAATCAATCAGATTTGTTTGACAGGACCTTCCTCTGGTAAATCCATGTTGTCTCAGTTCCTGTAACACACTAGATTGTAGATAGTTCATTATCCTTTCCTTTAGCAGTTTGTCCATTTATTTTCCCACATCAAGGTAAGACTAACTGGGCCTGCGGTTTCCAGCCTACTCCTTGCTACCACCTTTTTTAAAAAGGACCACAACTGCCCTTCTCCAGTCCTGCAGCACTACTCCAGTCTCCAAGGATATATTGAACAGGTTCTTCAGCAGACACATCAACAATTCTTGGAGCTCCTTAAGTATCCTACATAGATGGAAATGATACATAGAAATGACAGCAGAAGAAGACCAACAGGCCCATCCAGTCTGCCCAGCAAGCTCTCACACTTATTTTCCCATACCTTTCTGTTACCCCGACCGCTGAGTTCATGGCACTTATTGGTAACTTTTTGATTCCAATTTCCTTCCACCCCCGCCACTGATGCAGAGAGCAGTGTTGGAGCTGCATCAATGTGAAGTATAAGGCTTAATGTTTGAGGGTAGTAACCTTCGTAAGGAGAAGTTACCCTGATGACATGGTTTAATAAAACATGGTTTAATGGAACAAAGTCAGCATGGCTTTACCCAAGGCAAGTCTTGCCTCACAAATCTGCTTCACTTTTTAGAAGGAGTTAATAAACATGTGGATAAAGGTGAACCGGTAGATGTAGAGTTCTTGGATTTTCAGAAGGCATTTGACAAAGTTCCTCATGAGAGGCTCCTAGGAAAAGTAAAAAGTCATGGGATAGGTGGTGGTGTCCTTTTGTGGATTTCAAACTGGCTAAAAGACAGGAAACAGAGAGTAGGATTAAATGGACAATTTTCTCAGTGGAAGGGAGTGGGCAGTGGAGTGCCTCAGGGATCCACTTACTTTTCAATATATTTATACATGATCTGGAAAGAAATACGACGAGTGAGGTAATCAAATTTGCAGATGATACAAAATTGTTCAGAGTAGTTAAATCACAAGCAGATTGTGATAAGTTGCAGGAAGACCTTGTGAGACTGGAAAATTGGGCATCAAAATGGCAGATGAAATTTAATGTGGATAAGTGCAAGGTGATGCATGCAGGGAAAAATAACCCATGCTATAATTACACAATGTTAGGTTCCATATTAGGTGCTACCACCCAAGAAAGAGATCTAGGTGTCATAGTGGATAACACATTGAAATTGTCGGTACAGTGTGCTGCGGCAGTCAAAAAAGCAAACAGAATGTTGGGAATTCTAAGAAAGGGAATGGTGAATAAAACGGAAAATGTCATAATGCCTCTGTATCGCTCCATGGTGAGACTGCACCTTGAATACTGTGTACAATTCTGGTCGCCGCATCTCAAAAAAGATATAATTGCGATGGAGAAGGTACGGAGAAGGGCTACCAAAATGATAAAGGAGATGGAACAGCTCCCCTATGAGGAAAGGCTGAAGAGGTTAGGACTTTTCAGCTTGGAGAAGAGATGACTGAGGGGGGATATGATAGAGGTGTTTAAAATCATGAGAGGTCTAGAACGGGTAGATGTGAATCGGTTATTTACTCTTTCACATAATAGAAAGACTAGGGGGAACTCCATGAAGTTAGCATGTGGCACATTTAAAACTAATCAGAGAAAGTTCTTTTTCACTCAACGCACAATTAAACTCTGGAATTGGTTGCCAGAGGATGTGGTTAGTGCAGTTAGTGTAGCTGTATTTAAAAAAGGATTGGATAAGTTCTTTGGAGGAGAAGTCCATTACCTGCTATTAATTAAGTTGACTTAGAAAATAGCTACTGCTATTACTAGCAACAGTAACATGGAATAGACTTAGTTTTTGGGTACTTGCCAGGTTCTAATGGCCTGGATTGGCCAATGTTGGAAACAGGATGCTGGGCTTGATGGACCCTTGATGGCATATTCTTATGTTTGTATACTCATACTGCTCAGATCAATGTCTTGTTAGATGTTGTCTGCATGTAAATCCACTTTTCCGCATTCCCCTCCTGCCGCTAAAGCAGAGAGCCATGCAGGATATGTATTCAAGGTAAAGTATCAGGCTTGATTAGTTTAGGGTAGTAATCGCCTCAACAAGCATGCTACTCCCACGCTTATTTGTTTACCCAGACTGTGCAATTCAGTCCGAGTTGGTTGTTGTCTGCATATAAATCCTCTTTTCTTCACCCCCCCGTCATTGAAGCAGTTAGCTGTGCTGGATATGCATTCCAAGTGAAGTATCAGGCTTAATTGGTTTGGGGTAGTAACCGCCACAACAAGCAAGATACTCCCACGCTTATTTGTTTACCCAGACTCTGCAATTCAGTTCTTGTTGGTTGCTGTCTGAATGTAAATCCTCTTATCTTCATTTCACCCTGCCATTGAAGCAGAGATCAATGCTGGATATGCATTGAAGTAAAGTATCAGGCTTAATTGGTTTGGGGTAGTAACAGCCACAACAAGCAAGCTACTCCCATGCTTATTTGTTTATCCAGACTGTGCAGCCTTGTTGGTTGTTGCCTGAATGCAAATCCTCTTTTCCACATTTCCTCTTGCTATTGAAGCATAGAGCAATGTTGGAGTGGCATTAACCGTGTGAACATTTACTGAATAAGGGTATTAATAACCAGGTTGTAGCCATCATTCCCACAAGCCACCCCCATGCCTCGTCTCTTCATTCCCAACCTCTAGGCTTTATGATCCTCTAGGCTTTATGGATCCACAGTGTTTTTCCCATGCCCCTTTGAAATCCTTCACAGTTTTGGTCTTCACCACTTCCTCCAGAAGGGCGTTCCAGGCATCCACCACCCTCTCCGTGAAGAAATACTTCCTGACATTGGTTCTGAGTCTTCCTCTCTGGAGTTTTAAATCGTGAACCCTGGTTCTGCTGATTTTTTTCCAACGGAAAAGGTTTTTCGTAGACTTTGGATCATTAAAACCTTTCAAGTATCTGAATGTCTGTATCATATCACCCCTGCTCCTCCTTTCCTCCAGGGTATACATATTTAGATTCTTCAATCTTTCCTCATAAGTCATTTGATGAAGACCATCCACCTTTTTGGTCGCCATTCTCTGGACCGCCTCCATCCTGTCTCTGTCCCTTCGGAGATACAGTCTCCAGATCTGAGCACAGTACTCCAGGTGAGGCCTCACCAAGGATTTGTACAAGGGGATAATCACTTCCCTTTTCTTACTCAATATTCCTCTCTCTATGCAGCCCAGCATTCTTCTTGCTTTAGCTATCGCCTTGTCACATTGTTTCGCCGACTTCAGATTGCTAGACACTATCACCCCAAGGTCTCTCTCCTGCTCCACGCACATCATCCCTTCACTCCCCATCGAATACATTTCTTTCGGATTTCCACACCCCATATACATGACTCTGCACTTCTTGGCATTGAATATGAGCTGCCATATCTTCGACCAGTCTTCCAGCTTCCTTAAACCCCGAATCATTCTCTCCACTCCTTCCGGCGTGTCCACTCTGTTGCAGATTTTATTATCATTGTTACGGTAAATTGTGGAACCTTGGTCAGTGACCGCTTACCTTGTTCCTCAGAGCCGCGGACGGAATCCGGGAGTCAGATAACTGGCAGAGGAGTTCCTTAGACAGTCCAGATCAGGGCAGGCAGCAGACAACAGATCCAGGGACAGTCCAGGTCAGGGCAGGCAGCAGACAACAATCCAGTGAGACAGTCCAGGTCAGGGCAGGCAGCAGATAACAAATCCAAGGACGTAATCCAGGTCAGGTCAGGGCAGACAGCAGACAACAATCCAGTGAGACAGGTCAGGGCAGGCAGCAGATAAATCCAAGGATGTAATCCAGGTCGGGGCAGACAGCAGACAACAGATCCAGTGAGACAGTCCAGGTCAGGGCAGGCAGCAGACGACAATCCAATAAGCAATCCGGGTCAGGCAGGAACAAGAAACCAAAAGCGCAGCAAGAGGAGAGAAAAAACCCTATTTAAATCCCTCCAGTTTCCCGCACAGACTGACGTTTCTGTCGGCGTCTGACGTCATGTGGGGGCGTGGCCACGGCCCTACTCGCTCGGGGCCACGGCGAGCCGGAAGTCAACCCCAGGGTCGGAGCGCCAGCGCCCGGGGGCTCCCTTGCGTGTAACAGTACCCCCCCTGCAAGGCCCTCCTCTCCTCTCTCTGGGTCTAGGCTTGAAGGGAAAATGTTGATGGAATTTCTTGAGTAGGTGAGGTGCCTGGATATTATGAACAGGTTCCCGTGTGTTCTCTTCGGGTCCATAGTTTTTCCAGGAGATTAGATATTGTAATTGTCCCCTACACCTCCTGGAATCCAATATCTCCTCTACCTCAAACTGATCATCATTCTGAATAAGGTGCGCCCCAGACTTCCTCCTTCTGGAAGGCCAGGAAAAAATTGCAGGTTTGAGCAGAGATACATGGAAAGTGTTATGAATGCGCATAGAGGAGGGTAGATGCAACTTGAAAGTGACTTCATTAATCCGTTTCTCAATCGGGAAGGGTCCAATGAAGCGCGGAGCTAATTTTAATGAGGGCATGCGCAATCGAAGATTACGTGTACTTAACCAAACGAAATCTCCAACCTGGACTTGAGGAGCCAGACTTCTCCTTTTATCCGCTTGGGCCTTCATTCTACGGACGATCTTTAGCAATAATGCTCGTGTCTTGGTCCATAAATGGGTTAGAGATTCAATGGTATCATTGACAGCCGGACATATGGAAGGTGTGGCAATGGGTAATGGAAGTCGAGGATGTCTACCAAATACTACAAAGAACAGAGACTTCCCCGTGGCTTGAGCCAGATGATTATTGTGACATATCTCTGCCCAAACCAACAAGGAGGCCCAATTATCCTGTCGTTTATTGACATAAGAACGAAGGAATGTTTTTAAGGATTGATTTGTATGCTCTGTGAGTCCATTAGTTTGAGGGTGATACGTGGAGGAAAATTCAAGTTTAATCTTGAGAAGTTTGCACAGTTCTGTCCAAAATCACGCAGTAAATAGCACACCCCTATCAGAGTCAATACTGAGGGGTAGGCCATGGAGACGAAAGATGTGATGAATGAAAAGTTGATGCAGAAGGTAGACCTGGAAGCGGGACGAAGTGGGCCATTCTGAAGAAACGATCAATCACCACCCATATGACAGTATTATTATCGGAAGGTGGAAGGTCAGTGATGAAATCGGTGGCAATGTGAGTCCATGGTTTCGTGGGAACTTGTAATGGTTGAAGAAGGCCCACGGATCTGCGCCTAGGAGTCTTCTGAGCTGCACAAACGGAACAGGAATCTACATAAGCCTTGAAGTCCTTCTTCCAGTGCGGCCACCAATAATATCTGGATAGTAGATCACTGGTAGGTGACCCCCGCATGGCCTGCCAAATGAGCATCATATGCCCAACGCAGCACTTTTAACCTCAGATGTTTGGGGACCACAGTCTTACCAATAGGCACTGAAAAGGTAGCGGCCAACTGAATCTTAGCAGGATCTATGGTGTACTGAGGAGGTTCAGGCATGTCAGTAAGGTTAAAGCTTCTGGAGAGAGCGTCCGCCCGCAAATTCTTTTGTGTGGGACGGAAATGGAGGACAAAATTAAACCTGCTAAAAAAAAAGTGCCCACCGAGCCTGCCGGGGATTTAACCGTTGGGCTTTCACTAGATATTCTAGATTTTTATGATCCGTATAGACAGTTACTGTATGTCGGGCTCCCTCTAAGAGATGACGCCATTCCTCAAAGGTTAATTTTATGGCCAAAAGTTCGTGGTCTCCAATAGTATAATTCTTCTCCGCAGACTAAAACTTCTTAGAAAAAAAAGCATAAGTCACCAATTTCCCATTGTCTGTCGACTGTAATAGAACCGCCCCAACCCCTACTGCAGAAGCGTCAACTTCAAGAATGAAGGGTTTGTTGGAGTCGGGATGTTGAAGACAGGGATCTTTAATGAATTCTTTCTTCAAGTGACGGAAGGCATGGACAGCCTCCTCTGGCCAATTCTGAATGGGTGCCCCTTTTTTGTGAGGGCTGTCAGAGGAGCTACTAGAGAGGAAAAGTCTGGAATAAATTGTCGATAGTAATTAGAGAATCCCAGAAATCTTTGCAAGGCTTTCAATCCAATGGGTTGTGGCCAGTTCAAAATGGCCTTAAGTTTATCTGGGTCCATAGATATGCCTTTGTTGGAAATAATATATCCCAGGAAAGGTAGTTGGTTCTTATGAAAGACACATTTCTCCAATTTAGCATAAAGTTTGTTCTCTGAGGCATTGAAAAACTTGTTGCACATGCTCCTGGTGTTGTTCCATGTTGTCAGAGTAAATTAATATATCATCCAAGTAGACGATGACATGAGAATATAGAATGTCACGAAATATAAAATTGATCATGGCTTGAAATATGGCCGGGGCGTTGCAAAGTCCAAACGGCATTACCCTATATTCATAATGTCCGTCATGTGTGTTAAAGGCCATCTTCCACTCGTCCCCTTCTCGAATTCTAATTAAATTGTACGCCCCTCTTAGGTCCAATTTAGTGAAAACATGAGCTCCTTTGATTCGATCAAAAAGTTCGGAGATGAGAGGAATAGGATATCTATTCTTCCTGGTAATGTTGTTTAACCCCTGGTAGTCGATACAAGGTCTTAACGTTCCATCCTTCTTTTTGACAAAAAAGAATCCTGCCCCTGCAGGAGAAGTGGAAGGTCTTATAAATCCTCAAGCTAAATTTTCTTGAATATACTATGTCAAGGCTACTGATTCGGGTTCAGACAGAGCATAAATCCTGCCTCTGGGGGGAATCTTTCCCGGAAGGATGTCAATAGCACAATCGTAGTCTCGATGCAGCAGTAAGGATTCTGCCTGTTGTTGGCTAAAGACATCAGCAAACTCTTGATACGGAGTGGCAATGGGTGATGAGATCTGTAAACGTTGGATCTGACATTTCTGAAACTTCTTTAAACAGTTCTGAAAGCAAAAGGAACTCCAACTAATTCATTGAAGCGAAGCCCAATCCAGTCGGGGTTGATGTTTGCGTATCCAGGGTAGGCCCAAAATCACTTGGTTGACTGCCGATGGAAGTACATACAATTGAATACTTTCTTGATGAAGGACCCCAGAATTCATAAAGATGGGTTTGGTGATCTGAGATATACGGATGCCCAGGCTGTCTGGATACAGAAGTGACTGAAAGCGGTATGGGTAGCGTTTCCACAGGAATTTGATGACTCCTCACCAGGCTTTCCTCTATGAAATTGCCAGCCGCCCCTGAGTCTATGAAAGCCTGAAGTATAATAGGTTCTTCGTTAATGTTGATGGTCACAGGAATCAGTAGTTGGGGAGAGGGAAAAGTGGGACCCAGGGAGGCTTCTCCTACCCGTCCTAGGTCCGGGAGTTTCCCGGCTTGTTGGGGCATTTGTTGATGAAATGGCCTGCTCCCGCACAATACATATAGAGGTTTCTCAATCTTCGTCGATGCCGTTCCTCCGGAGATAGCCGGAATCTGTCTATCTGCATGGGTTCCTCGGTGTTTACAGACTCCTCAGACGACCAGGAGCTACAAAAAGTTGTTGGTAGGTAGGAGCCAAACGAAATGTTCTACGATGAACCGAACGTTCTCGAGCTCTTTCTAGGAAGCGTAAATCCAGACGAATGGCCAGGCGAATGAGCTCCTCCAAAGTTTCTGGAGGGTCCCCTCCTGCTAATTCATCCTTAATATTCTCCGATAATCCTTGTCGAAAGATAGCGGTGAGACTATCTTCTCCCCAAGCGAGCTCCGCAGCTAAAGTCCGGAATTGTATAGCATACTCACCTACTGAGCGAGAACCTTGTTTGATTTGTAATAGTTCATTGGCCACAGAGGTAGATCGTCCTGGTTCGTTGAAGATAAGGTGGAATTCTTTCAAAAATCTGTCCAGATTATTAACAGGGGTTTATTTATTTATTTATTTATTTATTTATTTAAAAGTATTTGTATACCGTCTTTACAAACAATGTTTAATCAAAATGGTTTACATAAGTAAATAAAATATACGTAAACAAAAGAAATTAAAAAACATAAAATTATAAAAAGCATAAAAATTACAAAAATGATCAATTGAAAATAAAAAATATCTAAAAATAATAATTAGTTAATATAAGACAAATCAAAATATAATAATGTCGCGCCATTTTATTTCTAAGCATGGGAAAAGAGAGATTATGTTATTTAGTAAGTGATATATGGAATGCAGTTTGAAACAGATGTGTTTTTAAGGATTTTTTGAAATGTTTAGAATTGGATATGGATCTTAGGGAATCCGGTAGTGCGTTCCATAGGATTGGACCAATGACTGAGAATGCTCTTTTTCTGGTGATATCAAGACGGGCTTGTCGCGGTGATGGGATATCTAGAAGGTTTTTGTCCAGTGATCTTAAGTGCCTAGCAGGTTTGTATATTCGAAGAATATACAAACCGCAGGTGTGCGAGCCAGGGCATCCATGCGAGCGACTAATTGGTCTAGGACGCCGGTAACTTGATCAAGGACTCCCTGCTGTTGCTGTGACCGGGACGCCATACCAGGGATGGCCTGGAGAGCGGTCAAATCTACCGGTTCCATGGCTTCGGCCAGCTGTTACGGTAAATTGTGGAACCTTGATCAGTGACCGCTTACCTTGTTCCTCAGAGCCGCGGAAGGAATCTGGGAGTCAGATAACTGGCAGAGGAGTTCCTTAGACAGTCCAGATCAGGGCAGCAGCAGATAACAAATCCAAGGACGTAATCCAGGTCAGGGCAGACAGCAGACAACAGATCCAGTGAGACAGTCCAGGTCAGGGCAGGCAGCAGACAACAAATCCAGCGACGTAATCCAGGTCAGGGCAGGCAGCAGACAACAAATCCAGCGACGTAATCCAGGTCAGGGCAGGCAGCAGACAACAAATCCAGCGACGTAATCCAGGTCAGGGCAGGCAGCAGACGACAATCCAATAAGCAATCCGGGTCAGGCAGGAACAAGAAACCAAAAGCGCAGCAAGCAGCAATCCCAACACTACTTGTGGCCGAAGCAAAGAGGGAGAGAAAAAACCCTGTTTAAATCCTTCCAGTTTCCCGCGCAGACCGACGTTCCTGTTGGCGTCTGAGGTCATGTGGGGGCGTGGCCACGGCGAGCCGGAAGTCAACCCCGGGACGGAGCGCCAGCGCCCGGGGGCTCCCTTGCGGGTAAGAATCATCCGCAAATAGACAAACCTTACCTTCTGTCCCGTTCACGATTTCACTCACGAAGGTTTTGAACAGCACCAGTCCCATTACCGACCCTTGCGGTACTCCATTCATCACCGCTCTCTCTTTAGAGTAAGTTCCATTTACCATCACACATTGTCTTCTGTCCTTCAACCAGTTTGCTATCCAGGCCACCAACTTGGCACTAACTCCAAAGCATCTCGTTTTATTCACAAGCCTCCTGTGCGGGACCATATCATAAGCTTTGCTATAATCCAAGTAGATGACATTGAGCGCTCTTCCTCGATCCAATTCCTTAGTCACCCAATCAAAAAAGTCGATCAGATTCATCTGACAGGAACTTCCCTAGGTGAAACCATGCTGCCCTTGGTCCATCAATTCTGCTGCTTGTAGACAGTTCACTATTCTTTCTTTCAGCAATGACTCCAATACTTTTCCCATCACCGAGGTGAAGCTAACCGGCCTGTAGTTTTCCAGCCTCCTCTCTGCTCCCACTCTTGTGAAGTGGGACCACCACCGCTCTTCTCCAATCACTCAGCACTACTCCTGTTTCCAGGGATCTATTGAACAGGTCACGCAGCATAGCATTCAGAACATGTCTGAGCTCCCTCAGTATCCTGGGATGAACCTCATCAGACTCTATGGCTTTGTCCACTTTTAGTTTTCCTAGCTCTTCCCATACATTCTCTTCTGTAAGCTGAGTTTCATCCATTCCACTCCTCTCCAGTTTCTTGTTAACTAGGGACGGTCCTTCTCCGGGGTCTTCTTTAGTGAACACCAAACTGAAGTATTTGTTTAATATTTCTGCCATTTCTTCATCTGTCTCCACCCATTGATCCTTTTCACCTTTCAAATTAAGTATACCACTTTGGACTTTTCTCCTTTCACTGATGTATCAGAAAAATGTTTTGTCACCTCGCTTTACCTCTTTGGCAATCCTTTCTTCTGCTTGACGTTTCGCTTTCTTGATTACTTTCTTCGTCTCCCTCAGTTCCACCAGATATTCTTCCTTGTGATCCTCCCTTTGGGATCCTTTATATTTCTTAAATACTGTTCTTTTATCTTTTATTTTATCAGCCATCTCCTTTGTGAACCAGATAGGTTTCATTCTTTTCTTGCTTTTCTTTATTTTTCTAGCATATATAATAGTCACTTAAGTAATTTCTCCTTTTAGTTTGGCCCACTGTTCCACATCTCTCATTTACTCCCAGTCTTCTAGTTCTTAAAACATAAGAAATTGCCATGCTGGGTCAGACCAAGGGTCCATCAAGCCCAGCATCCGGTTTCCAACAGAGGCCAAACCAGGCCACAAGAACCTGGCAATTATCCAAACACTAAGAAGATCCCATGCTACTGATGCAATTAATAGCAGTGGCTAATCCCTAAGTAAATTGGATTAATAGCCGTTAATGGACTTCTCCTCCAAGAACGTATCCAAACCTTTTTTGAACCCAGCTACACTAACTGCACTAATAAACATGTGGATAAAGGTGAACCGGTAGATATAGTATACTTGGATTTTCAGAAGGCGTTTGACAAAGTTCCTCATGAGAGGCTTCTAGGAAAAGTAAAAAGTCATGGGATAGGTGGAGATGTCCTTTCGTGGATTGCAAACTGGCTAAAAGACAGGAAACAGAGAATAGGATTAAATGGGCAATTTTCTCAGTGGAAGGGAGTGGACAGTGGAGTGCCTCAGGGATCTGTATTGGGACCCTTACTTTTCAATATATTTATAAATGATCTGGAAAGAAATACGACGAGTGAGATAATCAAATTTGCAGATGACACAAAATTGTAAGAGTAGTTAAATCACAAGCAGATTGTGATAAATTGCAGGAAGACCTTGTGAGACTAGAAAATTGGGCATCCAAATGGCAGATGAAATTTAATGTGGATAAGTGCAAGGTGATGCATATAGGGAAAAATAACCCATGCTATAATTACACAATGTTGGGTTCCATATTAGGTGCTACAACCCAAGAAAGAGATCTAGGTGTCATAGTGGATAACACATTGAAATCGTCGGTACAGTGTGCTGCGGCAGTCAAAAAAGCAAACAGAATGTTGGGAATCATTAGAAAGGGAATGGTGAATAAAACGGAAAATGTCATAATGCCTCTGTATCGCTCCATGGTGAGACCGCACCGTGAATACTGTGTACAATTCTGGTCGCCGCATCTCAGAAAAGATATAATTGCGATGGAGAAGGTACAGAGAAGGGCTACCAAAATAAGGGGAATGGAACAACTCCCCTATGAGGAAAGACTAAAGAGGTTAGGACTTTTCAGCTTGGAGAAGAGACGACTGAGGGGGGATATGATAGAGGTGTTTAAAATCATGAGCGGTCTAGAACGGGTAGATGTGAATCGGTTATTTACTCTTTCGGACAGTAGAAAGACTAGGGGGCACTCCATGAAGTTAGCATGGGGCACATTTAAAACTAATCGGAGAAAGTTCTTTTTTACTCAATGCACAATTAAACTCTGGAATTTGTTGCCAGAGCATGTGGTTAGTGCAGTTAGTATAGCTGTGTTTAAAAAAGGATTGGATAAGTTCTTGGAGGAGAAGTCCATTACCTGCTATTAAGTTCACTTAGAGAATAGCCACTGCCATTAGCAATGGTAACATGGAATAGACTTCGTTTTTGGGTACTTGCCAGGTTCTTATGGCCTGGATTGGCTACTGTTGGAAACAGGATGCTGGGCTTGATGGACCCTTAGTCTGACCCAGTATGGCATATTCTTATGTTCTTATGTAACCACATCCTCTGGCAACAAATTACAGAGCTTTATTGTGCGTTGAGTGAAAAAGAATTTTCTCCAATTAGTCTTAAATGTGCTACTTACTAACTTCATGGAATGCCCCCTAGTCCTTCTATTATTCGAAAGTGTAAATAACCGATTCACATCTACTCGTTCAAGACTTCTCATGATCTTAAAGACCTCTGTCATATCCCCCCTCAGCCGTCTCTTCTCCAAGCTGAACAGCCCTAATCTCTTCAGCCTTTCCTCATAGTGGAGCTGTTCCACCCCCTTTATCATTTTGGTTGCCCTTCTCTGTACCTTCTCCATGGCAACTATATCTTTTTTGAGATGTGGCGACCAGAATTGTACACAGTATTCCAGGTGCGGTCTCACCATGGCGCGATATAGAGGCATTATGACATTTTCCGTTTTATTCACCATTCCCTTTCTAATAATTCCCAACATTCTGTTTGCTTTTTTGACTGCTGCAGCACACTGAGCCAACGATTTTAAAGTATTATCCACTATGATGCCTAGATCTTTTTCCTGGGTGGTAGCTCCTAATTTGGAACCTAACATCGTGTAACCACAGCAAGGGTTATTTTCCCCTATATGCAACACCTTGCATTTGTCAATATTAAATTTCATCTGCCATTTAGATGCCCAATCTTCCAGTCTTGGAAGGTCCTCCTGTAATGAATGTATCACAATCGGCTTGCGATTTAACTATTCTGAATAATTTTGTATCATCTGCAAATTTGATAACCTCACTCATCGTATTCCTTTCCAGATCATTTATATATTTATATTGAAAAGCACCGGTCCAAGTACAAATCAATGAGGCACTCCACTGTTTACCCTTTTCCACTGAGAAAATTGCCCATTTAATCCTACTATCTGTTTCCTGTCTTTTAACCAGTTTATAATCCACGAAATGACATCCCCTCCTATACCATGACTTTTTAGTTTTCTTAGAAGCCTCTCATGAGGGACTTTGTCAAAAGCCTTCTGAAAATCCAAATACACTACATCTACCGGATCACCTTTATCCACATGTTTATTAACCCCTTCAAAAAAATGAAGCAGTTTTGTTAGGCAAGACTTCTCTTGGGTAAATCCATGTTGACTGTGTTCCATTAAACCATGTCTTTCTATATGCTGTACGATTTTGATTTTGAGAATAGTTTCCATTATTTTTCCTGGCACTGAAGTCAGGCTCATTGGTCTATAGTTACCCGGATCGCCCCTGGAGCCTTTTTTAAATACTGGGGTTACATTGGCCACCCTCCAGTCTTCAGGTACAATGGATGATTTTAATGATAGGTTACAAATTTTAACTAATAGATCAGAAATTTCATTTTTTAGTTCCTTCAGTACCCTAGGATGCATACCATCCAGTCCAGATGATTTGCTATTCTTTAGTTTGTCAATCTGGCCTACTACATCTTCCAGGTTCACAGTGATTTCATTCAGTTCGTCTGGCTCATCACATGTGAAAACCATCTCTGGAACTGGTATCTTCCCAACATCCTCATTAGTAAACACGGAAGCAAAGAATTTATTTAGTCTTTCTAAATGGCTTTATCTTCCCTAAGAGCCCCTTTACCCTTCTGTCATCTAATGGCCAACCGACTCCCTCACAGGTTTCTTGCTTCAGATATATTTTAAAAAGTTTTTATTATGAGTTTTTGCCTCTATGGCCAACTTCAATTCCAATTCTTTCTTCATCTGTCTTATCAATGTTTTACACTTAACTTGACAATTCTTGTGCTTTATCCTATTTTCTTCAGATGGATCCTTTTTCCAATTTTTGAAGGATTTCTTTTGGCTAAAATAACCTTTATCACCTCACCTTTTAACCATGACGGTAATCGTTTTGCCTTCCTTCCACCTTTCTTAATGTGTGGAATACATATGGACTGTGCCTCTAGGATTATATTTTTAAACAATGTCCATGCCTGTTGAACACTTTTAACCTTTGCAGCTGCACCTTTCGATTTTTTTTCTAACTATTTTCCTCATTTTATCAAAGTTTCCCTTTTGAAAGTTTAGTGTTAGAGCTGCAGATTTACTTATTGTCCCCCTTCCAGTTATTAGTTTAAATTTGATCATGTTATGATCACTGTTGCCAAGTGGCCCCACCACCGTTACCTCTCTCACCAAATCCTGTGTTCCACTGAGAATTAAATCTAAAATAGCTCCCTCTCTTGTTGGTTCCTGAACCAATTGCTCCATGAAGCAGTCATTTATTACATCCAGCAACTTTGTCTCTAGCAAGTCCTGATGTTACATTTACCCAGTCAATATTGGGGTAATTGAAATCTCCCATTATTATTGCACTGCCAAATTGTTTAGCTTCCCTGATTTCTCTAAGCATTTCATCATCTGTATGACCATTTTGTTCAGGTGGACGGTAGTATACTCCTATCATTATACTCTTACCCAACACACATGGGATTTCTACCCATATAGATTCTACTGAGCATTTTGTCTTTTGTATGATCTTTATCCTAAGAACATGCCATACTGGGTCAGACCAAGGGTCCATCAAGCCCAGCATCCTGTTTCCAACAGTGGCCAATTCAGGCCATAAGAACCTGGCAAGTACCCAAAAACTAAGTCTATTCCATGTTACCGTTGCTAGTAATAGCAGTGGCTATTTTCTAAGTCAAACAGTCTAACTTCAGTTAGTCAGCCTGAGTGACTCACTGCTCCCTTGATTAACAAATGTTGTTCCCTATTCAAACCCAATCACACTACCTCAACACCTTTCCAAGGTGAGTAACTGAGGTGAACTATTCAACTTTTTTACTTTGGTATATACTGCTCCTAGCTTATTTCTAGCTTCTGGCTACTTTTTGTGGTTTTTTTTTTCAATACAAGCACTCAGTTAGTATTAAATACAACACTCAGCTCTTTAAAAGTCTGGAGAACACTCAGTTCTGCAGACTTTTAAAAATAAACACACTACCTACTGCTACCTTATTGACTGACTAAAAATACAAACAGTCTATCTTGTTTATTCGCTGCCTACCTACTGCTACCTTATTGGCTGACTAAAAATACAAAGTCTAACTTGTTTATTCACTGCCTATCTACTGCTACCTTATTGACTATTTAAAAATGCAAACAGTCTACCTTGTTTATTCACTGCCTTTCTGACTATTAAAGGCACAAACACACTAAATAATATTCCCAAATAGTTAACTTTGCCCCAATACTTTTAAAAAAGACAATGTCCCAAGCAAAAACTTACTGATTCCTTTCAGCCACCAGCAAGTTGATCCTCTCCTCCAGGTTAGGGAAAGAGCTTTATCCTTAGGAGGTCCTATACTGTGGAACACAATGTCACTAGAGATCAGATTACAAAGAGATCTCAAAACCTTTAAAAATAAGTTTAAAAACCTGGCTTTTTAAACAAGCTTTTTACAAAGAGAACGGAAAATAGAAAGTATGTAGGAACTGGCAGAAGATCATCAGCAAACAGCACTGTTCTCAACATATACGTTGTAGTAGTTTATTATTTTATCTCATAGCTAACTTAATAGAATTACCAGAGCATGAGAATCATACCTGTAAATAAAGTAACATACATGTATAAATGGGCAAAACCTACCTCACTCATCAAATAAGACTTATTACGATATGATGTAACCGAACCTTATTGGCACTTGTTAGAATATACTCCCGTACACATTTACCCACTTTAATTTATGTGCCTGTATGTAAACCGTTCTGATGGTATATAACTTAACGACGGTAATGAAAAGATTTTAAATAAAAAAATTCCTGTAGGCTTGTTGGAAGAGCCATGTTTGAGTAGTTTTTAAAAGAGCTTTGTGGTGTTCTGTAACCTTAGTTTTTCTGGCGAGGTGTTCCACAGACATGGTCCCGCTAGTGAAACCGCTCTCTCTTACTGTTGTCAGTTTGGCGGATGTGACTGAGGGGATTGCTGGCAGGGCTTTATTTGTAGATCTTGTGTTGCGCTGTGGATTATGTTTTTGTATTATGGTTAGCCACTCGACTTCGTTGTTATAAATTGATTTGTGAAGGATGGATAGGATTTTATATTCTATCCATTTTTCAACAGGTAACCAGTGAAGGTCTATTAGAACGGGGGTGATATGATCTGTCTTTTTATGGCCTGTAAGTAGTCTAGCTGCGGCATTCTGTAATATTTGCAGTGGATGAGTGGTTGATTTGGGGAGGCCTTGGAGCAATGAGTTGCAGTAATCGAAGCCAGTTAAGATTAGGGATTGTAGTATGGTTCTGAATTCGGGTTGATTTAGGAGAGGTTTCAGAATTAGTAGTTTGTGGAACTCATCTTTGATTTTCATGGCTATGTGTTTTTTGAAGTTTAGTTTGGGATCGAGCCATATGCCAAAATCTTTCACATTTTCTCTTAGCTTAATGATGGTGTTGTCAATTTGAATAGTGTTATGTATATGTTTTGCTTGGTGGCCCATGAGCTACTCCCATGGACTGACGCACTCACCTCCCTGACTGGGCTCATCCTACTTGCTCCCAACATTCTGCCCAAACTCAACACAGCAGGATGCCACTAACTCCTCACGCAGCTTAACACCGCGGCTCCAGTTGATGTGTGCAACCTGCTCCACCTCTATCAAGGCTCTATGACCCTGGCAGAGTACACCATAACGTTTTGAACACTGGCTACTGAGCTAAACTGACAAGAGGACAGTTTGACTGCAATAAGATTAAAGACAAGCTCGCCATCTGAGTCCTGCCTACTTCTCTAGAGGAGCTTATAGCCCTAACTGAGAAAATTGACTGCCAGCTACAATAGAGGGCTCAAGAGGCCCAACCAGCAAGAAGGAGCATTGCACTGGCATCCCAGTTTCAGAACCCATTCTCATCCAAAGCTGTTGCTCCTTCGACCTCTCCTTTTCTCGAAGATTGCCAGTATATTAAATAAATAAATAAATAAACAACACATTTCCACTTAGCCCCCAAGGAGAGACTTCACTGAGGGCAGCAGGGCCTTTGCTTATACTGTACTGGTCAGGGTCACCTTAAGAGCATAAGACCACTGAAGTCAGGAAATCTTAATGCCTAGGGTCCTGCAGGGAGATGACCCTAGGCCTCAATGTTCCAGCTCCCCAACTACTGATTCCTGTGACCCTGGAGCAGGGCTCTATATGCTTCACTACACAGGCTTTTATGGATTCTGGTTCTGGAGGGAACTTTATCTTGAAGGAACTCATTGAGCAACTCCTACTTTCCACGGTCCGGATGAACTCGCCATTATCTCTTCTGTCTATACAGACCTTCTTCCAGGCCAAGATACTCTTGACTATAGTACCCATAACCTTATGTACCGGTCTCCTACCCATTGATGTTTCCTCCCTCCCTGCTTTCTCTTGCCCCCCCAAGTTTTAATCCTCTTTAACTGTAAACCTCTCTGAGTTTGCCACATGTTGTTATTTTCTTCTGTTGAAACCTTGATATCATTCATGTTTATTTATTAATATGTTTACAGTTTGTACCATATCTTAATTTTTGTTATGTTACCAAATGTTCCATATAAATGTTATCCTATAATTATTTAATCACCCTGTTCCATGTAAACCAATACGATGTGCAAACAGTTATCGCTATCTAAAAGCCTTTAAATAAATAAATCGATCAATAAAACTGGAAAAACTCACTCTGCATGTGATCTCCAGGGCCATTCCCCCCCATTATCATGTGACTACCATGGCTTCAATGCAATTTGACTGGGTCTCCCTTCAACTCACCTGATGGGGCCGCAAGTGCAAAGATTCCTGCTTTGAACTTGACTGTGGCTACTTTACTTCCCAATCTTCCCTGCATTACATGGACTATCAAGATGTCTTTTCAAAGAAAAAGGCCAAAACTTTGCCACTGCACCATCTCTATAACTAAACTCATTCCAGAGGCCAAGGCCCCCACATGGATGGGTTTATCCGCTGTCATTTCCTGAAACTCAGGCCATGTCTAATTATATTTGGGAAAATCTGGAATGTGGATTTATCCATCATTCTTCTTCTCCGGCAGGCGCTGGATTCTTGTTTGTCAGAAAGAAAGAAGGCTCCCTCAGGTGTGCATTGACTACTGAGACCTGAACACCATCACAAAGAAGGACTGGAACTCATTACCTCTAATAAGAGAACTTTTTGACTGCCTACAAGGCACCAAAATATTCACATAAATTGTCAGATAGAGGAGTCTAATTCACTGAGCAATATTGGTGCTCGCTCTGCAGGAAGTTCGGCCTTATGCTTAATTTCATCACAGCCTATCACCTGCAAGCTAACAGCCAAGTGGAGTGCACCAATCACACAGTCAAGACCTTCCTTTACTTATACGTCAATGAGCGCCAGGACAACTGGGCCACTTTTCTGCCTTGGGCTGAATTCTCTCATAACATGCATATCAATGCAGCCACTGTATTGTCCCCCTTTCAGCTGGTCTATGGGAAACAACCACTACCTCCACTGCCACTCCCAATGACAGTACCTTCACCAGCAGCTCAGCTCTCTACCCAGGAATTATACAAACTATGGGAACGGACCAATCACCTGATTGAAAAAGCTGCTGTCAGAGCAAAGAAGTTTACAGATGCCCATAGGAGTCCTGATCCCCAGTTTAAGATGGAGAAGTGTGGCTGAGTACAAGGCATTCGTGCCTGTGACATCCATCAATGCATTTGGCTCCACGTTACATTGAACTATTACTTGTACTTCAGTAACTGGAGCCCATTACATACCAATTAATTCACAATGTATTCCATGTGTCTTTACTCAAGCCATTAGTACTCTCATGGCCCTCTAGAATGTCGCCCAAACCACAGGATGTGGCCATTGATGGAGATGCTGCACACAAGGTCAAAGAGGTCTTGGACTCCTGCCATAGGGGCAAGAAGGTGGAATACCTAATTTCATAGAAGAACTATGGCCCGAAAGAAAACTCGTGGGACCCAGCCTCCAATATCTTAGACTCCAATCTCTTGAGATACTTCCATCATCAGTACCCCCAGAAACCCAACCCTCAGGAACAGGGCTTAAGAGGGAAGTATTGTTATGCTTGGTGGCCCATGGGATACTCCTGTAGACCACTGCACTCACCTTGCTGGCCGGGCTCTTCCTACCTGCTCCCAACATGCTACCAGAACTTCATGTGGTGGCTTACTATGCTCCGACACGACAGGATGCTGCCGACTCTACACAGCCCGACTCCGCCGGCCCCAATTGATGTGTCTCCCCTTAAGCGTGCAGGCACCCGACCTCTCGTAATTTAAAGGTCCAGTGGCAAGAAAGGCCCTGCACTGTGGGAAGATGATGTCATTACTAAAGCCCTATAAAGGTCTCATTCACTCCTATCACCTCAGCAACTCCTGCAGTAAAGCGTGTTGCTTCAGCATCTTGTCTTCAGAACCAGTGCTTTGTCTTCAGTTATCCTTGTCTGCCTGTGCTTTCCCTTGCCCAACCTACCCTGCCTACCCATCCCTTCTTCCCTTTCAGACTGATACCTAGTTTGACCTTGGCCTGAACTCAAATATGCTTGACTGCACCCTCCCACTGACCACTGCTTGCCACTGAATACACTTGACTCCTCCTTGCCACTGACCACTGTCTGCCACTGGATATGCTTAACCACTGACTACTGCCAGTTCTTGACCATTACCCAGATCTTGGATTCATCTGACCTCCATATGCTTTGCCCCAGTTACCCTACAACAACCACCTTTGTTATCAGTAGAGGCCTCCACCTAAGACCTGCTGGTGCTGGCACCCCAAGGGAAATGAGGGCTGGTAAAGGCAAAGCTCTGGGTCCACCTGATGACACTGGGAACTTGCAGAGCTCCTTTCTGCTGGTGCGTCAATCCTGCCTGAGCTTAAGGGTCCACTAATGCAACAAAATACACATGTACTGTACTAGCAGTTAGATGTAATTTCAACATTATGAACAACTGAACTTTTATTTAATCATGGCCAAATCAGTAAACTTTATTTTAACACCCAGAGTCTGTCTGATTTGTCCCAGCAACTCACTCCTTGGAATGCAGCTCCATTCTACTCGCACTGTGAAAGCAAGACACCATGGTCTGGGTCATAAATGAGAGCTTCCCCACATAAAAAAAAATCCAGTATGGAATAGTCAAGCATAATTGCTAGCCAGAGCAGCTCCAAAGAGAATAAATAAGTTTGTGTACCCTTGGGACCTAAATCTCTCCAGTAAGGCACACAAAGTTTTTTAACATTTATTTATTTATACGTTTTTATTTACCGAAGTTTAGCTAGAGGCCTTCACTCCAGTTTACATTTGGAACAACGAATTACAAATGAGATCACAACTGGTATGACAATATAACAGGTATAACACTAGGGGAGAGAGGGTCAGAACATTGGATGTAACATGGTTATAACTAACAGCTTATATACAGACATAATGGGATTATTGTCAGTTGTATAGAGAATAACTGTTCCTAGTAGTGTTTGTCCATAAAGGCATGCGTTGTCGTTTGTGGTGTGTGTGATTAGCCGATTCCGTCTTTGAAGGCTTGTCTGAAAAGCCATGTTTTAAGTAATTTTTTGAATATTTTAGAGTTGTTTTGAAGTCTTAGGTGTTAAGGCAGTGAATTCCAGAGGTGGGGTCCTGCTATGGAAAAGGCTCTGTTTCTTACTGTGGTTAGTTTGGTGTTTGAGACTGAAGGTATGTCTAGTTGTGATTTGTTTTCTGTTCTCATGTGGTGTTGTGAGATGTGTTTCTGAATAATGTCATTTAGGCATGTGCTTTCACTGTTGTGGATTGTTCTGTGTATTATGGTTAGAGTTTTGTATTCGATTCTCTTTTCAACAGGTAACCAGTGTAGGCTCTTAAGTACCGGAGTGATGTGTAAATAAATGTTGGTTGCCTTTGTTATAGCTTCTTTTAATTTGGACTACTGTTGTTCCACTTTACCTATTTCCTCCCAGCCCTCTAGCTCATCCTTAAGGTACATTGTCATTTTACCAAAGTCTGTGTATTTGAAATCCAGGACTTTGTTCTTCCTGTGACTTCTCTGCCTCTTGGCTGTTATATCCAGCCATACCATCTGATGATCACTGATACCCAGGTGGGCACCTATCCAGACATTTGAGATACTTTCTCTATTTGTGAGTACCAGATCCAGTATCGCTCCTCCCCTCATGGGTTCCATCACAATTGTCAGAGCAGAGTCCCTTGAAAGGCATCCACAGCTCTCTACGTCTTGCAAATTCTGTAACAAGGATACTCCAATTCATATTTAAGAGATTAAAATCACCAACCAGCAAAACTGCTCCCTTCCTTCCCACTTTTTGGATGTCTTCATCCAAATCTCTATCTAGTTCTTCTGACTAGGCTTGTAGACCGTGCCATTATATCTTGTAGTATAACCACCACAGCACTTCCTCCGTTCCCCATGACCCTTGTATTTCCATTGCTCGGATAAAGTTTTTGTCATAAAGAGCTACTCTTCCCTCATTTCTGTTATCTCTATCCAAGTATGGCTGTATCCATTAGGTATACTCACTGAACCCTGTTTCTATAATAGTAACAATATCCAAGTCTGCTTCCACCATTTTGGCCTGCAGATCTAGAATTTTATTGCCCAGAATACGAGCATTTGTGCTCATAGCTTTCCAACTCTTCTCACTCAGCTTGCTGCTTTTCCTGGACACCTTTTCTGTCCTATTGAGCTGATTTTTGTTAATTTCATCACTCCCTGTATTGGTTGGAGGTGACATTCCAACTTCCTTCTGCCACCCCGTCTTTTAGTTTGAATGCCTTATGATATATGACTTGATATACATAGTAATCCCCGAAGAGCACCACAGGCTGGCTACCTTTGACCCGGTGAGCCTCAGGACCCCGGGTGTTCTCTTCCACGCTTGTTGGTCCGATCAGAGGGAGTTGGTCACAATCTGTCAGGCAGGCAATCCCCCCGGAATTTATTTCTAAAATATCAATTCAATTTAAGAACTTGTAAATTTTGGATGATTTCAATATTCATTATGATTCATTATTTGTTTTTCCCAAGAATTAAGCTTATTTCAGTGGATAGATAGACTTTCCAAGTGATGAGGCAGGGCATTCACTAGATCTTATTTTTCATCAAGGAATGACATCTTAAAACTTGAGGTAGATTTTAAAAGCCGCGCACATGCATCCACGTGCACGTGGTTCCTGGCGTGCGCACATGGATGCACCAATTTTAAAACATGCACTCGCAACCGCATGCAAGTTATAAAATACAAAACCTGTGCACACGTGTGCCCAATTTTATATCGGCATGTGCAGGCGGGTCATGACTCACGCGTAAGGGGGTGATTTTTAAAAAAAATCGCAAGCAGTCTTCCCCCAGTTCCCTCCCAGTCTGCTCCAATTAAGGAGCGGACTGGGAGGGAACTGCAGAATCTAAAAATAGTAGAGAGATATTGGATGCCATGCAAGTAATTTTGTTCAAACAAATGGTAAATGAACCCACTAGAGAAGGAACTATACTCGACTTAGTGCTCACTAATGGAGATAATGTCTCTGATGTCCAGGTGGGCGCCCACCTCAGCACCAGTGATCATCAAACGGTATGGTTTAATATCACTAAAAAAATATGGAAAAGAAGCACAAAGACCCAAGTTTTACAGTTCAAAAACACGGACTTTGAAGAAATGGGGAAGTACCTAGAGGAAGAACTAAAAGGCTGGGAGAACGAGAGAGATGTGGATCAGCAGTGGACCAATCTAAAAGGAGCAATTACCAAGGCAACTACTCTACTAGCTCTGTAACTACTCTATATGTAGCTCTGTAACTCCTTCGCAACACTTTTATTTCCCCACACCCTCACTGTTTCCCTTGCCTCCTGCCCCCCCCAATTTTATATCGGCATGTGCAGGCGGGTCATGACTCACGCAATTACCAAGGCAACTACTCTACTAGCTCTGTAACTACTCTATATGTAGCTCTGTAACTCCTTCGCAACACTTTTATTTCCCCACACCCTCACTGTTTCCCCCCCCCACCCACCTCCACCACCTTCCTTCCTCTAAGCAGCTTCCTCTTTCTGTTACCAACTCACCATCCTCACCGTTACCCACAGCTCACTTGTACAGTTTCACCCCCCTCCCCCCCCACTTATTACACCCTTCCCCCCGCCTCTTGTACAATTACTCATAATGCTCGCCATATCTCGTGTACAGCACCCCTCCCTCCCTCCACCACCCTACCCTCTTCCCCCCTCCCTTTTATTGCCCCTGCTTCCCCTGTCACCCTCCGCCTCCCCAGCCCCTCCTCCTCCCCCTCCCCCCCACGCCTCACCTTCCACCCCCCGCCCCACCTCCCCCTGTAATTAATTAATTTTGTCTAACTTTGTATAATATTATCTAATTCTTCTCTAATATGGTTTATCATATAATTCTAATATGGTTTATCATATAATTCTTCTCTAATATGGTTTATCATATATAATCGCGTTTTAACTGTGATGCATGTTGGCACCACAGTAAAGTTAACCTACCTTTTAACTATTTATCTTTCTTCCACCTATCATTGTAATTTCCTTTCTCAGTTACATGTAAACCGACATGATGTTTTTTACGAATGCCGGTATATAAAAGTTATAAAATAAATAAAAATAAAATGTTAGAAATGTAAAGAAAAGCAAAAGAAAAATGAAAACTATCTGGTTCTCAAAGGAGGTGGCTGACAAAATTAAGGCTAAAAGAACAGCGTTCAAGAAATATAAAAGATCCCAAAGGGATGAGCACAAAGAACAATATTTGAGTCAACTGAGGGAGATGAAGAAATTAATAAAGTCAGCAAAAAGTCAAGCGGAAGAGATGATTGCCAAGGAGATAAAGAATGGTAACAAAACATTTTTCAGATACATCAGTGAAAAGAGAAAAGTTCAAAGTGGTATAATGAAATTGAAAGGTGGAAATGATCAATGCGTGGAGAGTGACAAAGAAATGGCAGAAATATTAAATGAATACTTCAGTTTTGTGTTCACTAAAGAAGACCCTGGAGAAGGACCATCTCTACACAACAAGAAACTGGAAGGAAGTGGAATAGAAGAAAACCCTTTTACAGTGGAAAATGTATGGGAAGAGCTAAAGAATCTGAAAGTGGACAAAGCCATGGGACCTGATGGGATTCATCCAAGGATACTGATGGAGCTCAGAGATGTGCTGGCGGGTCCGCTGTGTGACCTGTTCAATAGATCCCTAGAAACGGGAGTGGTGCTGAGTGATTGGAGAAGAGCGGTGGTGGTCCCGCTTCACAAGAGTGGAAACAGAGAGGAGGCTGATAACTACAGACCGGTTAGCCTCACTTCGGTGGTGGGAAAAGTAATGGAGTCACTGTTGAAAGAGAGAATAGTGAACTATCTACAGTCCGGAGAACTGCTGGACCAGAGGCAGCATGGATTCACCAGGGGAAGATCCTGTCAGACAAATCTGATTGACTTTTTTGACTGGGTAACCAAGGAATTGGATCAAGGAAGAGCGCTCGATGTCATCTACTTAGATTTCAGCAAAGCTTTTGATACGGTTCCGCACAGGAGACTGGTGAATAAAACGAGAAGCTTAGGAGTAAGTGCTGAGTTGGTGACCTGGATTGCAAACTGGTTGACGGACAGAAGACAATGTGTGATGGTAAAATGGAACTCTCTCTGAAGAGAGAGCGGTTTTAAGTGGTGTACCGCAAGGATCGGTGTTGGGACCGGTCCTGTTCAATATCTTTGTGAGCGACATTGCGGACGGGATAGAATGTAAGATTTGTCTTTTTGCGGACGACACTAAGATCTGCAACAGAGTGGACATGCCGGAAGGAGTGGAGAGAATGAGACGGGATTTAAGGAAACTGGAAGAGTGGTCGAAGATATGGCAGCTGAGATTCAATGCCAAGAAGTGCAAAGTCATGCATATGGGGAGTGGAAATCCGAATGAACTGTATTCGATGGGGGGGGGGGGGGAGGCTGATGTGCATGGAGCAGGAGAGGAACCAAGGGGTTATAGTGTCTAATGATATGAAGTCTGCGAAACAATGCGACAAGGCGATAGCAAAAGCCAGAAGAATGCTGGGCTGCATAGAGAGAGGAATATCGAGTAAGAAAAGGGAAGTGATTATCCCCTTATACAGGTCCTTGGTGAGGTCTCACCTGGAGTACCGTGTTCAGTTCTGGAGACCGTATCTACAAAGAGACAGAGACAAGATGGAAGCGGTACAGAGAAGAGCGACCAAAAAGGTGGAGGGTCTTCATCGGATGTCATACGAAGAGAGATTGAAGAATTTAAATATGTACACCCTGGAGGAAAGGAGGAGCAGGGGTGATATGATTCAGACCTTCAGATACTTGAAAAACTTTAACGAGCCAAAGACAATGACAAACCTTTTCCGTCAGAAAAAAATCAGCAGAACCAGAGGTCACAAGCTGAGGCTCCAGGGCGGAAGACTAAGAACCAATGTCAGGAAATATTTCTTCAAGGAGAGAGTGGTGGATGCCTGGAATGCCCTTCCGGAGGAAGTGGTGAAGTCCAAAACTGTGAAGGACTTCAAGGGGCGTGGGATCAACACTGTGGATCCATCAGGTCTAGAGGAAGTGTATAAAGAGGAGGCAGCAAAACACTGCATGGAACGGCAGTAGCCACAGAGGCATTCACGGAGCGGGATGCCAGTGGTTAGTGTTCCACCTTCACGGAGCGGAAGGATGGAGGCCTGTCATCTCCAAATTTTAAAAAAAACCAAAAACAGGGGTGGGCAAGAGTATGTAAAATTAACGAAGAGTTCATAAGCTATAGGTATTACCAATTATTAGGCTTATTCAATATTTGTTGATAGATAATGTGGCTTTCAATGCATACTTCCCTTTCAATACATATCCAACATAGCTCTCTGCTTCAACAGCAGGGGAGAAGAAAAACTAATAGTTCACACATATCCAGCATAGCTCTCTGCTTCAATGGCAGGGGAGAAGTAAGAACATAAGAACATAAGAAATTGCCTTGCTGGGACAGACCAAGGGTCCATCAAGCCCAGCATCCTGTTTCCAACAGAGGCCAAAAACCAGGCCACAAGAACCTGGCAATTACCCAAACACTAAGAAGAACCCATGCTACTGATGCAATTAATAGCAGTGGCTATTCCCTAAGGGGCGGATTTTAAAAAGCATTTACATGCGTAAATCTGGGTTTTACGCATGTAAATGCACTTTACTCGAGTAAGTGGGCTTTTGAAAATTGCTACAATATATGCCATTGAATCATCCATAGGATTTATTCACATAAGTGCACTTTACGTGAGTAAATGGCTTTTGAAAATTGCTACAATAGTAGTTACATTTATGCGCGTAACTCCTTTGAAAATTACCCCCTAAGTATAATTGATTAATAGCCATTAATGGACTTCTCCTCCAAGAACTTATCCAAACCTTTTTTGAACCCAGCTACACTAACTGCACTAACTACCTTCTCTGGCAACAAATTCCAGAGCTTTATTGTGCGTTGAGTGAAAAAGAATTTTCTCCGATTAGTCTTAAATGTGTTACTTGCTAACTTCATGGAATGCCCCCTAGTCCTTCTATTATTCGAAAGTGTAAATAACCGAGTCACATCTACTTGTTCAAGACCTCTCATGATCTTAAAGACCTCTATCATATCCCCCCTCAGCCGTCTCTTCTCCAAGCTGAACAGCCCTAACCTCTTCAGCCTTTCCTCATAGGGGAGCTGTTCCATCCCCTTTATCATTTTGGTTGCCCTTCTCTGTACCTTCTCCATCGCAACTATATCTTTTTTGAGATGCGGCGACCAGAATTGTACACAGTATTCAAGGTGCGGTCTCACCATGGAGCGATACAGAGGCATTATGACATTTTCCGTTCTATTAACCATTCCCTTCCTAATAATTCCTAACATTCTATTTGCTTTTTTGACTGCTGCAGCACACTGAGCCGACGATTTTAAAGTATTATCCACTATGATGCCTAGATCTTTTTCCTGGGTGGTAGCTCCTAACATGGAACCTAACATCGTGTAACTATAGCAAGGGTTATTTTTCCCTATGTGCATCACCTTGCACTTGTCCACATTAAATTTCATCTGCCATTTGGATGCCCAATCTTCCAGTCTTGCAAGGTCCTCCTGTAATGTATCACAGTCTGCCTGTGATTTAACTACTCTGAATAATTTTGTATCATCCGCAAATTTGATAACCTCACTCGTCGTATTCCTTTCCAGATCATTTATATATATATTGAAAAGCACCGGTCCCAATACAGATCCCTGAGGTACTCCACTGTTTACCCTTTTCCACTGAGAATATTGACCATTTAATCCTACTCTCTGTTTCCTGTCTTTTAACCAGTTTGTAATCCACGAAAGGACATCGCCTCCTATCCCATGACTTTTTAGTTTTCGTAGAAGCCTCTCATGAGGGACTTTGTCAAACGCCTTCTGAAAATCCAAATACACTACATCTACCGGTTCACCTTTATCCACATGTTTATTAACCGCTTCAAAAAAATGAAGCAGATTTGTTAGGCAAGACTTCCCTTGGGTAAATCCATGTTGACTGTGTCCCATTAAATCATGTCTTTCTATATGCTCTACAATTTTGATCTTGAGAATAGTTTCCACTATTTTACCCGGCACTGAAGTCAGGCTCCCTGGTCTATAATTACCCGGATCGCCCCTGGAGCCTTTTTTAAATATTGGGGTTACATTGGCCACCCTCCAGTCTTCAGGTACAATGTGTCTGAAGTAATAAGCAAGCCAGAGATAGTTAATTCTAGTGTCTGTCTTTCCCACCCACTCAACCCCTGATTTTTAGGCACAAGACACTTTCTCATTAAAAATCAATCAGGGTCTTATCTAAAACATAATATTGTACCAGCCCTTATTGAAAGTTTAATTATCCCCTTGTAGGACACTAGCTGATTAATTACTAAATTCACCTGTAAATTTAAAGTACTCTCATTCCAACTCCCTTATTATCCTAAACTTAACTAGGAACTCAATAATACTAAGATGAAGGCAGCAGTCCAGCAGCAAGAGGGGGGCTTTCCAGTCTTTTGCATTGAGTGTCACATGTATGATTTTTTACCCGCCGGTGAGAGATTGTTTGTGTGCACTCGGTGCAAAGAGCTCCTGGCTCTCAGGGAACGAGTCCGATCTCTGGAGGCTAGAGTAGCAGACTTGGAAGAGCTGAGGGAGACAGAGAGGTACATTGATGAGACCTTTAGGGACATAGTAGCCAAGTCCCAAATCCATTCTGGCAGCCCCAGTGCTGCCTTGGATCAGAAAGGTCTCCCAGTAGGAGAACATCACCCTGGTATAGCAGGAAGTGATCCTGTAGCAAGGACCTGCTCTCCAGGTGATGTATTGTCCTCTCCCACTGAGGACAAATCTCCCAGGGCTACTGCCCAGGAGGGAAGGGTTAGGCCGGCCATCATAGTTGGTGATTCAATTATTAGAAATGTAGATAGCAGGGTGGCTGGTGGACGTGAGGACCGCCTGGTAACTTGCCTGCCTGGTGCGAAGATGGCAGACCTCACGCGTCACCTAGATAGGATTATAGACAGTGCTGGGGAGGAGCCGGCCGTCGTGGTACATGTGGGCACCAACGACATAGGAAAATGTGGGAGAGAGGTTCTGGAAGCCAAATTTAGGATTTTAGGTAGGAAGCTGAAATCCAGAACCTCCAGGGTGGCATTCTCTGAAATGCTTCCTGTTCCACGTGCAGGTCCCCAAAGGCAGGCAGAGCTCCAGAGTTTCAATGCGTGGATGAAACAATGGTGCAGGGAAGAGGGATTCAGCTTTGTAAGGAACTGGGGAAACTTTTGGGGAAAGGGGATACTAATAGTTCATGCATATCCAGCATAGCTCTCTGCTTCAACGGCAGGGGAGAAGTAAAACTAATACTTCACGCATATCCAGCATAGCTCTCTGCTTCAACGGCAGGGGAGAAGTAAAACTAATAGTTCATGCTTATCCAGCATAGCTCTCTGCTTCAACGGCAGGGGAGAAGTAAAACAAATAGTTCACGCTTATCCAGCATAGCTCTCTGCTACAACGGCAGGAGAGAAGAAAAACAACCAATAAGGGCTGAATAACATAGTCTGGGTAAACAAATAAGTATGTGTGTAGCTTGCTTATTGCGGCGGTTACTACCCCTAACTAATCAAGCTTGATATTTCACTTGGATGCAGCTCCATCACTGCTCTCTGCATTAATGGTGGGGGTGAAAGGGAAATAGAACCAAAGGTTACTAGGAGCCAAGAGAAACAGATAAGTATGAGAAAAAAAGAAGTGTGAGGCTTGCTGGGCAGACTGGATGGGCCGACTGGTCTTCTTCTGCCGTCATTTCTATGTTTCATTTCTATAAGTCTTATCAACAGGCTATTTTAGTTGCTAAAAAAGTTACTTTCTAATAGATTTACTTCTGCAGATTGTCGTTCAAGACAATTATTTCATTTAGTTTCATCTCCATATCCTCAAAATATGACTTTTGGTTCTACTGAGAAATTTGCATTGTATTTTTTTTTTTTTTTTTTTTACAAAGTGTACGCAATTGATAATAAATTTCCTGTGTTATCATGGAGGTTAGTTCAGATTTCAGCTGTGCATCAATTCTCAGGTTTTTCTTCTTAATTACTGGCATTTCATTATAGTTCTCAGTCAAGGTGAATTTTCTTTTAAAATCTATTCTTTTAACTACCTCTAAATTAGATGCTTTGCCTTCCAAATTAATTTAAAATTCAGTTTTGAATTTGGCTGCCTCATTAGCAGTTATTATAAATGTATTATTAACTACAGGTACTTTTCCTCCTGGGTTAAAAAAGGCAATGGTCCAACAACCATTGATTAAAAAAGAAACATCGGATCCTACTGAAGTTTCAAGTTAGACCAGTTTCAAATTTGCCCATTTATCAAAAATAATTGATAAGGTGCTTTTTAATCAATTAAGGGATTTTGTCTGCAACACCAATGTCCTTCATCCCTGTCAATCAGGTTTTCGGAGGGCACATAGTACTGAAACCTTTTCTTTCTTTGGTGAATGAATCATCAAAAATTGCACTGACAGTATTTTTAGATATTAGTTTAGCATTCAATACTGTCAATCAGTTGCTCATCTCTAGATTGTGTGAGATTGGTATTGCAGACAAAGCTTTGCCTTGGTTTTCTTTTTTTCTCTCATCCACTATTGTTTAATACCTTTATTTCTCTTTTGGCTACTATAATCCAGGATATGGGTTTTCATCCTTCGTTTTATGTGAATGATTGAAAGACAACTTTTTACAATTGGGCAAATTCTATTGACATTTATTTATTTATTTTTATTTTATTTAAAAACTTTTCTATACAGTCGCTAAGTTATATACCATCGCAACGGTTTACAAATAGGCACATAGACTAAGGTAAGTAAATGTAGGATATCGTACATTCTAACAGGTGCCAATAAAGTTTGGTTACAATTTAAAAAATAAAATCATTATTTGAGTAATGTTGGTCAAGTCCAGGTATATTATTGAGTTACTATCGCTTTGAAATATTACTTCTTAAATGTAGGATTGAGTAAATTCATTCTCATCTGCATTACATCTGCATTACATATCAACTTTTAACATCTGTTTAAATAGAGTGGCCAATTGGCTTACAGATCCTAGATTACAAGTGAACCCTTCAAAATTTGAGGTGGTGTGGTTTAGCACCAAGTCTGTTCCTTCAGGGGCAATATCTATGATGTTAGGAAAATCCATTCCCATAAAGTCTATAGTAACTTTAGGGGTACAGATGGATTCTTCTTTCACTATAACTAGTTTCATCTCAACGACTGTCCAGAAATCTTTTTTCTCAATGAGATATATCAGGAAACTTTATTCCTCTCTGGATGCAAAGGATTTAAAGTCTGTAATTCATGCTTTCATGATCTCGAAAATAGACTGCTGCAATTCCCTGCTGTTGGGTGTTTCTAATATTCAGCTGAAGTGCTTTCAATTGGTGCAGAATACAGCTGCTAGGTTGATTCTACGTCTTCATAAATATGACCATATATCCCCAGCTTTAAAACAATTACACTGTTGATAGAATTTGATTTAAAGTGTCAAGTATTATTTCTCATACTCTTTCATCTGGTTTCCCATCTTTTTTTTTAAACTGTTAATTCCTTACATTCCATTACGTGCATTATACTCATCTAACATACCCTCATTATCAGTTATTCGGTTGCAATCCACCAGGGAATCATCAATTAGCTTTCAAGCTCCTTCACTTTGGAATGCTTTTACATTTGAAATTCTCTCCCTATTGGACTATTTAAAGTTTAGAAAAGCTGTGAAGTCCTGGATATTTCATAAGGCATTTGATAATATTTAATTTGATGTCCTTTGTAAGTTCATTCCAATAGTCCTACAGAGCCATGTAGACAAGTCTCTCGACTGATGATTGTAATTGTGATTGGTGTATGTAATTATGCATTTCTATATTGTCTTAAATTCTGTGGAATTTTTGTATTGTCTGTAATGTAGATTTTTTGTTTATTTCATTTTATTGGCAATTATGATTGTGTTTGTATTGTACTGCCACTTGAGTAACATGTTTTATCAAGTAGGATATTGTTTTAATAAATGAAATTTATTTATTTATTTATTTATTTATTATTTTTGTTATACCGAGTTTCATGATAGGGATCACATCAACCCGGTTTACAAATAACAATGTGTGCAAAGTATAGCGTAACGTAATAAATATTTCCAATACAAATTTGAACTTTAAATACAGAGAATCAATTAAAAGGTGTGAGAAAGTTACAATAAAACAGGGAAAATTAACTTGGGACTGGAAGAGGGGAGAGGAATGAAACCCCAAACACACTAGAAATGATCCCTCCTGTTCCTTCCATCTCCCTGGAAGACCCTCCCCCAACATAATTAGTAAGTCCCATTCATCCCTTTAGAAGCCCTGCCCTCAAATCTAAAAAATTGTCACACCCCCTCCTCCCATCTTCTGCATTAAATTGTGAAGCCCAGGGCCTCT